>NW_007579470.1:32108-132811 GCF_000690725.1 Stegastes partitus | reverse complement strand
ACTGTTTTGCAAATGTCAAGGATGGTTCGAGAAATGTAAGAAAGAAAAAGTAATTATTTTGGTTTTTTTTTTATTTGTGTAACGTCTTGCAGCCATCTGATCTGATCTCTCATACCCTTCACTAGAGAGCAAACCTTTGCCACTAAACAGCATTAAAATCAGTCTTATGTTTTACTTTGCATCTAAGTCCATAATCTCACTTTGAACTTCTGAATTTTACAGCAGTGTGATAAATATGATTTATTCTGATGTGTCAGAATGATAACAGTGATGGAAGAGGATTATAAAGATGTGAGAAAAATGATTTTATTAAATGAAAAGAGAAAAACCTGTAAAGCAAACATGATAAAGAGCCCGTTAACATCAACAGTCGTCTGGAATAGTTTGATAGAATTAACTGAGAGCAAGTTTTACAGCACAACATACTGTATATAACATGATCATTTCTGATATTAGCGGTACATTTACTGTGACAGGACTGATCTAGTAGTTCTGTATTGAGAAGATTTACCAACATAGCTGAACAAGCTTCTCAGTGACTGTTGAGGATGCTCTCACTGATAAACACACAGGTCGTCAGTGTCGCCTTTACTGCCTGTGTGGAGATCTTTTAATAACACTGACACCAGACCTCTCATACATTGACAAGCAGGGCGATGGCCTTAATAGGTTTTTTCACGACAGTCTTGCTTGTGCCACAGATACACCTGATCACTTCCTGTTCCTTCATTCTGGTTAACACTCACTGTCTGGTCATTTTGCTGCTGAAAGTCCTGATACTCTCTGGTGGTGGTGGAGATTTGCAGATCAGTTCGAGAGTCGGTGGTCTGGTACCAGATGAAGACGACGGTCCCTTCTGCATCTCTGTAACCTCTTTTGAAGTATTCTGCATCTGAGCCCAAGGAATGAGTAGCAATGACTTTGCAGATGTACGTCTGTCTCTTCACCCAGATGTGGATCCATTTTCCTTGAGCCTTGTGGTTCAGATCACAGGTGACTCTCTTACAGCCTAAATAGAACTTCTGGGCTTCGCTTCCTGCATTTGTAGTGACTGCGAGGGAATAATTACTTTCCTTGTTGAGAAGATATTGAACCCCGATTAACCTCCTTAGATACATGTAGTGTAGCAGATGTGTGCCCTGTAACCTCTGTAGGTTCTTAACCTCACGTAAACCTCATTGTAGGAGGACAGGCAAGAAGCTCCCAAGGCCAGATGATACCCAGGCACTGACTTATCTTTGTTTCCCTTATTCCCATAAACAATAAGACTAAATGTGTGAGAGGGATCTTCAGAACTGATGCTGGCATTACATGTGTGAACTGCAGCTCTGTTGGTGTCACTTCTCCTGATATCAGTAAACCTTATTTCAACCAAAGTCATCTGAGTCTCCGGTGTGTCTCTCTGTGTCGGGCTCCTCATCCTACATCAACCTCTTCCAGACCTGCCACAACAGTGACGTCATTGTCAACTATGGGAGTATTGAACTCTGTGCTCCCTACCACAGGTACATGTGATCACCTTTTGCACCATTTAAGGCCTTCATGACCTTCCATTGTCTCTTTGTAGAAAACATTTCTGCAATTTAATATATCACAGTGGAACATATAAATGTAAGACTGGGCTCATAAAAGACTCACTCAGCTGCTTGAAGGTTATACAAATGAGGCTGTGTCAGGTTTATAAATCTTACAATAAATCCAAAAATGTAAACTTATTGGCTTAACGTAAAAAAGAAATGTGTCCAGTTTACAAGGACGTGTGCAGTTTAAAGTCATTTGGACTGTCTGAACAGTTGTTTAGACTCAAAACATTTGATGGCTCAGAACGTCAGCGTGACTCTGGAGGATTTAGAAACATATATTTAGGTAATTTATTATGTTCCTCACTTAGACCAAGAACATGAATCACATCAGTGCAGCTCTGACATGTTTACTTCGTCTCACCGATTGTCAAATATTACAAATTAATTTTTTCGCATGTAAATGAATAAATGTAACTTGCTTTGTCTAGACTCCAAATAATCTCCATGCAACAGCAAAACTTGAAGATGTTCTAACTACAGTTACAGTCAGAGCAGTTGTGTCAAACTCTTCTTTAATGAGATGTATCGTTGGAAATCGTCCAGCGTTAACTCACGCTCATCTTTCTCAATCTTTTATAGTGTGTTTATGTCTGCAGGGACATCAAGACTGTAAGGCACGCTGCCACCCTACAGGAAAACCTCATTAATTCAAGTCCATTATATCTTATCAAAGTCTCATTCGCCCAGTCTTCAGCTAAATATCAGCTTAATTATTCTTGATGATTCACCTAAATTCTACTAATTACATGAAGTAGGAGAAATCATTCTGTATCTTCATTAATGAGCTGGCACATTAAAAACATTTGGTTCTGTTAAAATGCAATTACGTGCTAATGTTAATTTGTTTAAATGCATCTGAACACAAAATAAGGAATTCATGAACTAAGCAAATATTGGTCATAAATGTGGTTACTTATTCAGGGTTTGTATTATTTTATATCCAGTATTTATGGGTAAAATGCATCTTATAATGATTTCTACTGCAGCCACTTTTTACTTATTTTATTTTATTTTATTTTATAAACCATGAACCAGGAGAACGTGGTAATTTATAGTTGTATACTTTCTTCTGTATTCAGAGAAACTAATTTTACCTTCAGCAGTGAGTTCATCCCTCCGTTCTTCAGTCCTTCTGTCCATCCATTCTTCATCCTCTGAGACCAACACTCCTCAAAATGTAGAAACTTTCTTGGGAATTTGGTGCACACATTTAAGAGAAACAGTGTATTTGTTGACTTTGTTGAACATGTAGACTTCCTAAACTTCAGTTTTATTTAGACTTTGCAGTCTTTAGTGCATAGTTAAGAATGTAGGTTCATGGACTGAAAAGTGAAGCCAGTGTAGAACCGCTTTAAACCTGCTTTCTGTCCAACAGCCAGCAGGGGGCGACTCCTCTGGTTGTAAAACTAAGTCCAGCTGCACAGAAGTCTATGAGAAAATAACTTGATTTGTTACCTCAGTAAACATTTTCCTCATGAGTTTATGGTCTAAGTTGCTAGTTTCACGTCTTCTTTAATGCAGCACGATGTTCATTTTGTAAATGAAGGTCTCGTTTACAGTAGTTGATGAAGGCGGGAATGTTTTGGGGCGTCACTACATGGTGAGTGACAAATTGATTTCATTTGGATATTTAGTGTCCTCAAGTTGGATTCACTCCTTAATTTCATAAAACTAAGATGACGATGGATAACTTCCAAACTTGAGGCTTCAAAATGGTGTCACACAAACCGATGGCTGACATCAGGCTTGCTACTTCATATGCAGTCTGTGGTTGCGACCGTAGCATGTAAACTTTTTTTCACCAAAAGTCCACATTACAACTTATATAGTTTGAAATATCTTTTCCCAGATGTGGACTTTTTATTGTGTATTATAAAACCAGTTTGTGTCTTTATGCTTCGGTTTCTGTACAGATTAAACTGATTAAACTTGTTATGTGTTCTTTTGAACTTCAGAGATGCTTGTAGGAGGATTTTTCGTACTTTTGGTCGAAGTCAGGCTGGTTCCACCATTTCCAGATTTTGTATTGAGCTAAGCTAACTGGCTGCTGGCTGGAACATTATATTTAACAAACCAACATGAGTGATATCGCTGCAAGAATAGGTGTGTTTTGTTTTTTGAAGGCGAGGTTGACTCATGACAGTGTGCTAATTTAACCATGCACTTTATTTTTTCTGTATCTTTCTAATCATGTGAAAAACGAGGCTATAATTATTGTATGATTCATGCATGGAGGTGACTAATTACTGATTCACTTTAACAGCAGCTATCACTCATCCGTTGTGTTGTTCTTATTATCCGTGTTCCTATTAATAATCAAAATGATACATAAAAGCTAAATCAAGCGCTTCACAAATGTTATATCTGTCATTTTTAGAACCGTGGGGACAAAAATAATCCACTGGGAAAATAAAAGTTACTCCTTAATTCGTCTTAAATTAAATTTTATTCCACTTAAATAAATATAATGATGTAAACGAGTATAAATCAGTTATATGTTTGATAAATACCTCTGAATCAGTCTCATATGTAACAGTCTGTAAAAGGGAAGTAGCGTGAAAAATTAAGTGGTAAAGGCAAAGATTAACTTAATTTTTTCTGCCAAATTTATAAATGACGACACTGATGTAAATGAATATAAATAAATATTTGTTAAATACCTCTGAATCAGTCTTATGTGATACTGTGTGTGAAAGGGAAGCAGCAGGAAGACTTAAGCAGGTAATTTTTTTCTATCAAATTCACAGATTATGAACAAATTAAACCCATTTTCCAACTTATAAAGTCAGTTTTTGTGCTAACTTTCTACAGTTATTGGTTATTTCTGTGCTTATTTTGTTTTTCCCAACTTATATTTCAAGTCAAAAATATGAAATATACTGAAATGGGGGCTTTAAGCATCATGTTAAACTTGCCATTGGCTGCCAGAAGGCCTTCGTCTACACTTTATTTCTTGCAAAAGATAATACCATAGCTGCACACAAGCAATAGAAGGATCTCTTTTATCTTGTCGACTGTCAGTGTATTAATCTCTGGACCTGTAGTTGCTGTTCCTTTAGAGAAAGTAGGGATTTTAGGTGGACTGTCTGCCACACGACTGATAATCTACATGTACAAAAGTGAGTGGTGTTTTTTCCTGCAAATGTCACCCTGGACTTTAGAGAGAGAGACAAAGAGCCTCTGAGCAATAAAGAAAGACACGGGTGCGACTAGGGTTTATTACTTTTAATCAATTCAGCTAGCTACAAAATGTCCACCACTTCACACACTGACAGGATACAGAGAGGGAGTCTTTAATATTACATGCGTTGAGGACATCAATCTCACAGTTTAACCTATTGTGTCATTCAGGTTTAGGTATTTAATCACCTTACTCTAACTACTCGACATTTTGGCGATTTGGTGTGCATAGCTCTAAAGTACAGAAGCAACAAAAAAACCCTTTTGTATGTATTTTTTTGTTCCAGAGTATAGTTATCATTGTTATTCAATATGATCATTATTTTTACCAATAACAAACCACACGGGGAGAATAAACTTACAGATACAGTCTTCTTATAAAAGTAAGGTCTTTCAGAAATATGCGTCTTTGCTTTACATTGCAAACGTTTATTTTTTTTATTTTTTCAGAGCATCCAAAACCTATGTTACAGTACACAACCAGTCCTCATCTTTCATCACATAATCAACATCTTCATCACTGAACTGCATAATCGTTTAGAAAACAGGTCTTTTTTTTTTTTTTTCCTTTTTTTTTTTTTGCAATACAACCCCAAGTCCTCATTTTTTTTCAACTTTATCTCACTTTTTTGATCCCTTTTGCATTATTGTACAACGAGATGGTCACAGTCGGTAAATATATCGAGACAGAAAGAGTGGCACTATTGCAAACTTGCAGGAGTATGGAACGATCAACTGTGTCCTAATACTGAGCATGCGTTTTGTCAATTTGCTACTGCCATGTTATCATTTTTTATATATATTTTTCAGACAGGTTTTATTTATAAGACTAAAATCTACCATTTGTCATGCAGAGAACGCACAATTCACATCACTTGGAATGCAATGTCTAATACAGCTACAGAGAGTCTAGTTGCACATTGTCTAAACAGTAACTCAGTATGATTGCGATGAAGGAAAATGTACCAACGACTGCCCTTTTTTTTGATTGTAAGTGCTCTTTGCAATCCCGTTCAACTGTACCGCCGACTTAGTAAACCTCCACTCGTGTTTTTCCATCGGTCTTCTCCCTTTTTTTTTGTCGTGACAACACCAAAATAAGAAGGAGCATGACAGTAGCCTAAATGGAATGACACAGTTTTACTAAGACGATACTGAGATACTGGAAAGGAAAAAGAATCAAAACAAACAGCTTGTATAGCATTCCTATTATATACTTGTCATCCAGAGCAGTATACTTTTATATATATATATATATTATATATGATATATTATAATATATGATATATATATATATTTTGATAAAGAGAATAAAAACTTCACAAGTGAGCTAGAGAGCCATCAAGTCAGCACTATATACAACCTTTGGAAAGAATGATATACGGAGTATAAGAAATCATCTTTTTACGAGGACAATCATCTTGAAAAAGCTCGACAGACGACACACAGAACAACATTTACAATGGGGAGGGGAGGTGATATGTGCATGTGTGCAAACCTAGAAGGTCAATACCATGATGAAAGCATGTCAGCGCCTGTCGATGTGTGGCGCGGGACGCCGGGACGATCACGCTCTGGGCTCAGGGCGTCTAGCCACTGCCCAGCATCTTTGTGGCGCGCTGGTTGGCCTCGTCAATCCTGGTCTTGTTGGAATCAGCCTGGAAGAAGGAAAGAAAGGAGTGGAGGAATGTTAGTTTGACTGTATTGGATGGTATTTTCATTGCTTTTCTTTTTGGTGTAGAGACGCTGTAGAAGTAGCTGGGTCTCCAATGTTCTTACACTTGGTGGGGTTTTTTTGGCACAAAGTTCCACAGTAACATTTCATTATGTTGTGATTTAAACGGTCGAAGTGGGAACTAGACTTCTGTAACTCCTCATGACTCTGTTTTCTGACCAACAAAGTCAGTGGTGATAGAAGGATGTGGTGGTGCAACGGGTCAAGCAAAGAACTTTTATTCAGGAAAGTGGGGTTTGGATCCTGTGTAAAGTTAGATTTTTTTTGCATTTTTGTGCATCATGCTCATCTCATCAAATCAGCTTAGGATGGAAATGTGCAAATCTTTTTTTCTTTTTTAAAATTCTGCCATTTTTTCCATTTACATGTATCATATTTCTGCCTACTGCAGCATTAGCAGATGTAAGGTTCAGCTTTTTGATTTAACTTGTCATCTAACCAGGTAGGTTTACCTATACAAGGCCAGAGATGTAATGAAGGACATACTTCAGTGGTTACTATACTCATTATTTTACAAGTTTGACAACTTTTAGGTACATTAAAGATTCCCTAATGTTTTCTAAAAAGGATTTTATTTCTGGCAGTGTGAACAAGGAATGTCCTCTATTTGCTAATAAAATGTCCCCACAATGTTGTTCAGCTACTAACGAAGCAAAATTGGAAGATGATAAATGTTATTTTGGTGCCTTGTTAGTAGAGGAGGCAACTCATGATCTCAGTAGTTATAAAATTCTGACTTGATTATAATGAATAAAAGACAAATAACCAAAAATACATGTGAATGCAGCAGATTTTTAAAAACAACAATAACAACAACAACTCTGTATTTGTCATGCTTTGGCTGCACCAGGTATTATTTCGTTACTATATTTTGGCAAATTTGTGTAATTTCTTAGTAATATCATTTTTAAAATAAAAATTCTTGAAGGTAATTAGCTATAAATAAGTAATTACAGATACAATAGTTAAAAATGGATCAAATTAAGTGGAAATATTGAGGTCTATGTTTTTTTATTTTACAAATAATCCCTTTCTAATTCCATATACTATCAAGGCTTTGGTAAATAGATTTTTAAAAAAATGTATAATAATTGTGAAACAGCTTCAAAGCTGTAAACCATCATAATCGTGTACCTTCTCCATGATCCTGTCGATCTGGCGGTTCTGGGTGTCGATCTCGTTGCCCATGTCCAGGGCCATGTGGCGCAGGTTGCCGATGATGCCACCCACCTGCTCCAGGTTCTCGTCCATCTCATTTTCCCGGGCATCGTCTGTTACCCTGAACACACAAGGTTGAGATTTAAATACCGCAACGTCTGCACGAACACCAGGTCACAAACACGCCACATATTGCCGTTGCCACCTGTGCCGGCGACACTGGCATCCGTATTTCCCCTCTGATCCTCGGTGAAGCAGAGCCTGACCTCAGACTTCTGGACACGCTGTTTGCTCTGCAGTATTTCACTGCTGCATCCTTTTATGTCATCTTAAAAAAATGCTTGAAATACTTAGTGTCTAATATTTAATTAAGGTGTCATTTGGAAATAAACTAGAAACATTACAGCACAGTTTGAACTGCAGTGACACCATAAAGTATCTCATATGATGTTATTCGACTCCCAGCATCAGTCCAATTCAATTTACGGAACAGTTTAAGTTCCAGAAGCTGTTTGGTGCTGACTCAAGACTATAGATTGAGATAAAAATCAAGTTTAACATTACAGATGTTCAATATGAGTCACCTGTCAATAGACAATAGTACTGTATGTGACCAAAACCTCTTATTACGAGTGCAAACACAAGAAATGTAAAGTATCATCCACAGTCAATAAATAGTTTGAAACCATAAAAAACTCATACAAATATCAGGAAATTTACATCACCATCAAATTGGTTTCCAAATATGAAAGCAGATGAATGAATGAGTGGTGGAGTAATGCATTACTGTAATCACATTACATCTGCTCATCAGTTACAGTTCCGTTGGCTGGTTTTCACCAACTTTGCTTTTGGTTTTGTGGTTCTACATCATCAAAGAGTAGATCTTTTGCATTTCCTCTGTGTTATGATTTGAGTTTCTGCTGATATGTGGGTTTGTGTGTGGTTTACTGTTATATCGTTAACTGGCGAAAACATCACAACGCACCTCAGGTGACGTCGTGGAGTACGACGAAAGTAACTAATTACTCTCTACAGGAAGTAAATAAGAAAAACAATGCATTACTTTAAAAAAAAAAATAGTGTGAGATACGTTCCTTTTCTTCGAGTGAACGTCTCCATACTGATGGTTTGATAAAGAGGTGCTGACTGAACACTCAGCAGTTAGTAATAAATCAGACAGTCTCATTTTAGTCTCAAATATTCTGATGATGTATTGAAACAAGGACATAGGCGATCAAGGATTCATTAATCTCTTGATCTCTTCTCTGTTCATTTTTTCCAAACTCCTCTTGATGTCTTCCCACCTCTACAATGACTGTTCTGACCTCCAGAAAACTTTTAGCTTGTGTAAAACTTGTAGCTGCCATTTTGTCTTACAGGTCAATACAGTTATTCTTTTCAGGATTATATTTTGGGCATTTTTATGCACTTATTTTACATCAACAAAGAAGGGAAATATTGGGAGTTACATGCAGGAAATGCTCTGCAGCCGGTCATCAGACCAGTTCGCCTGAACCATTCAGCTGATGGGTTGCCCCTGGATACAGCATTTCTATTGGTGGTTTGTAGGTAGTGCTTTGGTGGAAACACATTTATTTACTACTTTAATTTGAGTTTAAAGTTATATAGTATCCACACCTCCATAAACTTGGGGCTAAAAACAGGTTTAAACAAGAAGCTACACTGATGCTAACAGCTCAGTGAGGCTACACTATAAACAGTAATTCAAACTAAGTGACAGTCCTAAGATGCTGATGCCAAAAAGGTATAAAAGTATTTTGTTTACCTTGTTCACCATTTATGGTTTAGTGTGTTGATATGCTCACATTTGTAAAATGGCACAAAACTTCCTATCTCAGTTCCCAATTGGACGAATTTAAACCTCAGAGCAACACTAAATGAAAAGAGAATTCAGCAAAGTAGAAACAGTTTTCAGTCTTCTGTAGAATCCTGTCACTGACATCCATAAAGCAGCACAGCCTGTGTTTTGAGGTCAAACCTAGGGAATGACAAATCCCCACAATGCAATGGTTGAAAGACACAAATCTTTCAAACTCTACAACCCTGAGTAAAAAAAATAAAGCTTATATTCTTCAGGCCTGAACAGATTCCTGTCGAGGTCATCATGGTATTTCCCACAACGAATGAACAGATTAGCTTCTCATAGAGTTGATGTATTGTGAGCTTAAACTCAATCAGATGACATTCCAATTCAAATGCATTCGATTTTCTAATTCATAAATATTAATCTCTAAAAGAATATTTGGACATTTTTGCAAGTATTTGAGTTTAATTACAAGACTGATACCACTCTTATGTCTGTATGTTATTACGAGCCAGGAGATGTTTGCTGAGCTTGAAAACAGCTCATCTATCTTTTTCTTAAGGTGATAAAAGTAACTCTAAAGTGTTGTGTCTTGGTGAAAAACTGAATCATAAAAGCTGTAAGCTGGAGGACTAGAAGCTTCATATTTACGGTTAAATTACTCTCATCAATAAAGCAAATAAGCACATTTTCTAAAAAATGCAAAAGTATTTTTAAATTGCTGTTTGAACCCCATACTTGGTTCTTTTATAATCCAAAGTGCCACACTAGCATTTAAACTCCTCTGATAAACCTCCACACATCTCCTTCCATTAAACTATGCATCAACTTTTAAGTAGCCTGTTTTTTTTTTAGTTCTGACAACTTCTAAGGAAATGATGTATAAACAACAAAATACATTGAGTTAAGAGAACTAGCTTTTGCTCTGCGGGTAAAGGTATTGTTAACTACTGCTTACGTAATAATTGGTTCATAAAAATGAAGTTGTTCCAAGCTATATTCAAAACAATGTTTTAAGTTTTGTTGTTGCCATAATTATGGCAAATTAAAGACCAATGTGTTGCTCCACTGTTATGGAGGAAGGTGATTTAAAATCCTGACCTCAAGAAAAATGATCGTCAATTTCATTAAGTTACTGCAACTTAGGTTTAGTTTCAGAGTTTCAATCACACAGGACATTAAACAATTACCAACATTACCACATCAACCCAACTCATTAAAATCACGTGTAATTAAGTAATTAATTGGCGGTTAAACATCCCTTCTCATCTGTTCCATTTTAAAACCTCCTGCTGCCCTCTTACCTGCGGATGAAGCCTCCACTGATGGCCATCTGTTCACGTTCGTCCACCACGCGGGCGGGCTGGCTGGCCACCACCCCGTCCTGGTTGTTGCCCCAGGCCTTGCTGGCTCCGCTCTTCATCCTGCGCTCGCCGGGCAGCGACGGAGGAGAGACAGTTACTCAGACGGCTCAACTGACAGTTCATCATTTACCTCAACCAGGCTGGCTTCCCATTAGTCAAGTCTACAAAAGAGAGCCTTGGATTTGAGGTACTGCAGCAGCATTTATATACATTTATCAATAAGTGGCGCAATCAGCTGACACAAAGGTGTTAATTGGTTTCATGCATCCAGCACATAAATATATGGTGGGGACTAGACTAAGTCAAGCAAAGCATAGCAGGCATGGACTGGTTGGTAGACTGGGTTTAGTAGGTTCATTCAGTAGTAAAGTGTGTGATGTTATATCATGTACGTATATAACATGCTGTTCAGAATCAGGCAGGCCTTGTATGCTGAGTCAACTTTGGTATCATCTAGATCTGCTGCAACCTTCAGCATGACTCACTTTTTTTTTTTTTTTTCTTGCTTTCTCAAACCAACCTACTTCTGCATTGTTTGCAATAACAAAACCCCACCCCACTCCAACAGTTACATGTCCCAGTGTGACAGAGAACAGAGAAGACACAAGCTTTTTGGCAGACACACAACACACAGGACCGTCACATTTGTTAGGAGGGACGACGATTAATGCGGAGAACAAACTGCGAAACGACAAACAGAAACGAAAACAAAACAAGAAACTGGAGGGAGTCAATAGAGAGTAACACCCCGACCTTCTGTGACACCCCCACCCAACCTCGGCTTTAGGGGTTTTTCTACTTTTCTTCCAGAGTTCTGGTCAATCTGGGATGCCAGGTAGCATTGAAGCAGAGGAGTGAAGCTCGTATCTGCTTTTTGTCTCAAGATGAACAGAATGTGTTCTGACAATACAGCTGTGCCGGCTTTGTAAATGTCACTTCACTCCGCCTGTCAGCATCAGTTCTGGGGGAGGTAATAGTTACAGGGCATCTTTTCATCTCTTTAGTTGTTGTTTCATCTCCAGAATCTTAAGGCACTTTGACAGCTTTCACCGTCCTAAGTAATTATCTAAACAGACTTGTCCCATTCAGCAGCGCTCTGTCCTTCCTCTACCTGTATTATGGTGTCAGTTGCTGAGTTTTTGTATAACCTTGGAGTGCTGTGTGGATGTATTCTAGCTGTATCAGGGATGGCGATGGCTCAGCCTCCTACACTGCTTTTATTAATAGAAATGGACTGAGGCAAGGCTTCGCTTAGCTCCCCGTCCCTGCTGACACACACCAGTGTGGTAAACACACACGCTACCCTTGTCTGAGTCCTTTCTCTTTGAATCTATTTCCTTCGTCTCTTCAGTTTTTTTTCCTCTCTTCTCCTTTCTTTCTTGATTTTATTTCTCCCCGTCTCCTCTCACATCCCTTTCCTTTTCAATTTACTCCCCTGCTGTCTCACAATGGATATAATTCACATCTCTAATCAGCTTTGCCGTGATTGAACTGCGATGATCTGATTAGATCCTATGCAGATCCAGACTCTTCATTCCTTGAGTTTACTGCAAGTTGAGCTATCCACCAATCAGTGGCGCACAGGCAGACGGAATATGGAGGCATTAAGCTCCAGAAAAAAAAAAAGAAAAAAAAAACCCTGAAGTCAGCCAATTCTGAGAGACAGCCTGCATGCTGAGGGGATTAGGAAATGCAGCGAGCAGCAGCGCTGACAAAAAATCCGACGAAAACATGCCGCTTTTGTCGCTCTAGCATCCGTCTACGTGTGCATTCGGTTTGAGTCAACTTCCCAGCAGGCTATCATGCCACTATCTGATATGGCTGACCTACATGTGAGCGAGTTCCCCGCGGGAGAGGGAAGCTTAGCAAACAGTAACGTTGAGCAGCCAGTGCAGGATAAAGGCTCATTTAGCACAGCGCTCTGCAGGAGAGGTGGCACTGCAGAGAAACTGCAGCAGAACCACGGGGGGAAAAAACAAGGCAGCGGTGGGTTGGATCGCCACACGGAGCCGTGTACAGACAAGGGTACCACGCTGTACATGCGCAGTGGCATGATGTACCCTTTTTACACATCAAACATGACTGCGTCCCTGAAGATATCCCACTGCGCATGTGTTCTAACCCAGTTTCCAGCTCCCTCGCTCCTCTTATTCGCTCTTTTTTTTTTTTGCTTTGAATGTGTCATACTGTCATTTTTGTTTTCGTGAGCTGCGTTCACTGCCTTCCTTCTAACGCTTGACAGCTTTGTCATGCAGCATTCCTTCTGTTCTCATGCAAGGACTTCAGTTAACATCTTTTTTGAAAAAAATCTCTCCACGCTTTTGGAATTCTATAAAATCACAAAATTATGTCTGAAATCATCGTGGCAGTGTCATTTTTGTGAAATTGTTTTTTTCTTTTAGCACTTGATGGTTTTGTCATACAGCACTCCCCTTTTCTCTCGCCTTTCTTTCTTCTTTTCCTTCTGTCCAACATAGAAAATCACAAATTTATGTCTGAAACCACCCTGGCAGTATCATATGCTCACAAATGCAAATTATATTCTGGCCCATAACTATAGGCTTCTACACTCTCTGTTTACAAATTCATACATTTTGCAACTATCTGCCCTTTATTCCCTTTTTCCCTATTTAGCAGCATTGTTCATTTCACCAGAAGTAGCAGGAAATGGAACATAGAAAAGATTTGTTCATCAACATCTTCACGGTTAACATCAGCATCATGATCGTAGCATCATCACGTGTAGCATTGCTGTTATGAGTTGCATCGTCATGCATGCATGAGCATTCAAAAGGGTCATGCTCGCCAGTCATTCCATGTCATTGGCGCTCTGTGGTGTAAAAAGAAATGGTGGTAGGTGTGCGGGTAGGGGAGGTGGTGTTTAAAGGGGTTAAAGGGGGGAAACAGAAAAAAAAAAAAAGGTCTCGTTGCCTGCGAAAAAGGTGAGGATCTACTGGATGTTAGAGCGGTGTGGTGGTGGTAGAGATCATGCAGATGAGGAGAAGTGTCAAACAGTCCTGGACCAGGCTGACCAAAGGCATTTTGGGACCCGAGATCACTAAAATTTCCAGCCGGAAGTCGACACATTAAGATGATCTGAGTGCCAAGATGCTTCGGGAGCCCCAGCCCTGCTCTTTTGGTTGAATCTGAGTGTTTTATTTTGGGGAGGTTAACAGCTACAGTGTTTGCATTATAGAAGTCCCCCTTCTTCCCAACACCCTGCATCAATACTTGAAGAAGAAAAAAAAATCCTCTTCAGAAGGAATCGATGCAAACTGCTACAAGAGGGACTTCTACAATGGCTCCACCTGCATGTAAATCACTCCCATTATAAAGGTGTTTGGAGAAGTGGAAGCTTAGAGAATATTGCACTTGGAGAAGGGCACTTTGCAGAAGGGCATCAAGAGAGGCACTTATTGATGAACCATGGCCTTGGCTGTGTGGAGGAGGAGAGCTTATAGCATGTGGAGGACTGGACTTTATGGGATTTGGGTCCCGCCAGTCTATTTGTGCACGTCTGCTTCGACTGTGCGAAGAGACACTTGAATCTGGGAAGTGGATTGTGATGGTTTATCACAGAGTTTGTACTTTGGAAGTGTTTTGGTGCAACTTCTCAAGGCCAATCGTGTAGCGACGGCTCAGACTGATGGGATGTTCGCCAGTCGTGGAGGCTAGAAATTCAGGGATGTGTGCAGGCCAATCCGGTGGAGAAGGCACCATCAGAACCCAAAGCTGCTGCGTGTGCCCGCAATTACCCACAGTATGTGCATGCACGTATTATCAGAATGTTTATTCATTGTTATTTTTTATTAAAGTCGAACTGAAATTAAATTAAAAATCCCTTTTTCTATTGAAGCATTCCATACTTGGTAACAACACTTGCTGTTGCTTTTTTTAATAAAAAATTGTGAGGAGAAAATGTTTTATGTTTATTTCTGCAGTGATAGCGCCCCCTACATGCACCTTTGGTTCTGACTGACAGTGTTGATTCTGGTAAATTGATTGGTGCAATATAATGTGTGGTAAGGCAGCGTAATATTCCTTCAGTTGCAATGGACACACAGAAGTTAACTGTCTGTAAATAACATTATTAACAAGTCCCATCTGTACGTTTTTGTCAAATACTGGACTAACGTACAGAAGTCGGGGTCGACTGATGCAATTTGTTCTGGGCCAATACTTACACTGATTATTGATAAGTATGTGATAAGAAACTGATACTTGGAACAAAATGCATTTGCAACAAAAATGAAAATCTTCATGTCAAAATTTAGAATAAGACAAACTCTGACAAAAATTTGATTAAATTCCCTTTTTAAAAATGTAATTACAAGGGAACTTTTAAATATTTGTCCTTCACTGTTGCTAGGCGAGTACATGTGGCTGCAAGTAATTATAACAATGAATATAATTTATTAATTAGCTGTCATATCCAAATCCATCATTCCTTATCAGTACATGTGAAAGGTGTACATTGTCTTACATCTTTATTTTTAGCCTTTTTGTACTTTTGTAATGTTTCTTTCATGCTTCATCTGTGTCTAGCTGTTGTAATATGAACATTTTCCTGGTGAGGGATCAATAGGTTTGACCTTATCTCATCCTATCAGGAAGTTTTTTTAGTTGTTTTTAAAAAAAATACCAATGCCAATAATTGGAAAAATGCTGAATATTAGATACAATAATCAGCAGGCTTGATAACTGGTCAAACCCTAATATAGAATTAATTTTCTTCACTTTGTTTATACTGTGACATACTGTATACAACACATATTAGTGATGCTGTTGCACTTCTGGTTGAATGCTAAACTGCATTATGTCGTCTTGGTACTTGTGCTCCGAGCAGTGACAATAAATCTGACTCTAATCTAATTTGCTATCACCGCTTTAGACCCCTTCCTTGCAAAGAAACGCAGCCAGAACAGCAGCGAATGTGTGGGAGCTGCCAGTGATTCAGCAGCTCCTGAAATAACAGGAACAGAAAATAACATCTAGTGGGAATCACTGCAAATATTGGCAAACACTGCGGGGAGCTAGTTAGCTTAGCTTGCTGGCTTCAACTCAGCAGCATGATTACCAGCGTTTCATGATATAAAGGGACATTTTGAATTGTATAACTTGATTCTTTGATGGCATTTCTGCAAATACATCATCAGCAGTTGCAACGTTCCTCACATAAGATTTCAGTTCGACTTTAAGTGTGTATTTTGTGTTATGGGGGAGATTTAGAGGGATTTTAAAAAGGCATCGTGTCCTCCTGTGTCCACCTCGTATGGATGAGAAAGGGCCAGAGTCAGTGTTAATTTGGTAGCTGGAGCAGAGCGGACTATTGGCTGATGGCCATCGTGATGTCACTTCTACCTCGGTTATTTTTTTTTATATATATTGTTTTGATTTCTCAGGTATTTATTCTTATCTTTGAATGGCAGGCAGGCAGGCAGGCAAGCAGCACCTACTTGTTACATGGACAGGAGCAAAGACCACAGAATTTCCCTAGATCGTTCAAATTCTTTTCTGCATCCTTCATGTCCTTATTGATTTGGTCCATTCCCTCCTCGATGCGCTCCAGTTGCTCTGATTAAACACAAGTCATTTATCCCCCACAGAACGAAGCACGAGAAGAGAGAGAGAGAGAGAGAGAGAGAGAGAGAGAGAGAGAAGAAGAAGAAGAAGAAGGAGAGGAGAAGAAGAAGGAGAGAGATAAAGAGAGGACAAAGGAGAGAAGACAACAACTTCAGACACTATGACGAAAGAAAGTCAAACCAAAAAGAAAAAAAAAAATCAAAAGAGGAAAAACTGGACGCCACCACATATGTAAAGAACCTTTGGGGCACATTGTCAGTACCTACTTGTTACATGGACATATGAAAAGCCCACAGCATTTCCCTAAATCTTTTAAATTTTTCTCGGCTTCCTTCATGTCTTGGTTGATATGGTTCATGCCATCTTCAACACGATCGAGTTGCTCTGGTCAGGACAAAGGGATGACAGTAGTGGAATGAATTTCATTGACTGGTTGACAGAAATATGAGTTATGATGAGCAGCAGCTGAGTGTGTTTTCTGCATGTGAGCATCAGATCGAGCTTGAACGAAGCTGAATCGATTTGGGGGAATAAAACACAATTATGTGCACTTAAGGAGTTTTTGGGCAAGAAAATTGTATTTAAAAAAAAAAGCCCCCTAAAAATCAAATAATGACTGCAATTATGATTTCTCAATCTACTCAGTGAATCCAGTTGAATTCTTTCGATACTGATGTTAAAGGAACAGCAAAGCATTTTGGGAAATGAGCTTATCCACTTTCCTAAATGATCAGATCGATACCACTCTCAAATATGAAGCTTCAGCCATGAACTGTATATAAGAGATGGATGTAGCCACCCGCTGGTTTGTGGACCATTTCGAAGTCTTGAGTTTTGAATTTGGCTGTTTTTGTCTTGATCTTTTGAAAGCAGATGTGCCTTTATGATACTTTAACAACCTGTTGATCACTTTTTGCAAAATTAACAACATTCTATATTTAAAAGTCTTCGAACTCGCGACTGAGACCATAAACTCATTAGAAAAATATTTACCAAAGTAACAAATCAAGTGAGAAATCAGGTTGTTTTCTCACTGATGTCTTTACAAATGGGCAAACAGAGACGTCGCCCCCTGCTGGCTGTTAAAAGAATGCAGGTTTAAGGCACTTCCACATTGGCTTCACTTCTCAGACCCGGCGGCTACATCCATCTTTAATATACAGCTAATTAGCTTAGCTCAGGATAAAGACTGGAAACAGGAGCAAAAACCGAGCCTGGCTCAATCCAAAGGGAACAAAATCTGCCTTCCAGCACCACTTTAGCCTAACTTAAAACTTAGACTGGAAGCAGGAGAAAACAATGATGTAATTCCTCTAAAACCACAACTAACAATTTTAACTCTTCCGTTTTAGTGTGGTTTAGAGATGCTGGCTAGCATTTTTTTTTTTAGCTTTGGACAGAACTAGCCAGCTAAGTTTACCACCTTTTGGCATATTTATAATTCATACACGATGGTTCAATCTTCCCATCTACTTCTATGTAAAAAACTAAATCTATGCTTGTCCCAGAATATTTAACTCTTTCCCTGCTTGTTCTTTATGGCATATGCTAAGTGTCTGAGAAGTTAGAGAAAACCTCTTGTTTTTCAAGTGTCACCAAAACAAAGCAAAAAAACCTCACTTGAAGCCATTTAATGTAGCGCCGCATCATGCAACACTGACAGCTCTTTGTTCCCACTTGTGAAAACATTAGGATGGCAAGCTGCAGTGAAGCTGCTCCTTTTTTGTTCAGATGTCCATCGAATTGAGTCCCTTCTCGTTAGCTAATGCTAATGAGAAGAATTCAACACATTCTTTGCTTTGACCATGACCTAGCAGCTACTATATGAACCGTAACCATACGGTTACTGCGATCATTCAGATAGTATTGGGACGTAGACATGTGTATGTATCGGCAGATCAAAGTGTGACCATGATGGACGTACCCTTTTCTTCATGGGAGGGATTTTGCTGACACCATGAAGCAAATAAAACTGGCCTCTTTAACTGATAACTGCCTCTGTTGCTTTATCTGGCTTTGCAAGTGCTCGGTGTAACTGAAAGGATTTCAAGTATGACTGGATTCTGGTTTATGAGCGTCGGGGCCTTTGTCATGCTGATGCGGTGGATGGTGGGTTGGTGACTGTTCCACAGCACAAAGAATTTCCATCCTGATTGTGATTAAAGGAAATACAGTGCAGGCAGAGTGTGAAAAGGGTGAGGCACGGTTAAATATGGAGCGGATTCAGAAACTAGTTCATTGACTTTCTCTGATTTGTAAAATCCCTGGTTGGCATGCATTTATGTTAATATATGCAGCCAATAAAGGATACCATGTTGGGTTAGTGCGGTTATTACAGGGAAACGGGGCATTGAGCATAATGTACTCATTAAGGAGTGACTGTTGAGAAAAAATGGTCAGTTTGTGTTCGATTTCATCAGAAGCAAATTGCTGCAGCCTCTGAGAACTGTTTGCAGTATCAAGTGATGTAGAGATACAGGCTTTCTGCTTGCACAAAAGTCAATTACAGGGGGTCAGAGGTCAGAGCAGGCTTGAAGACGCCTGTGTGTCCAGTCGGCCGTTGCAATTAGTTTTGTGGTAGCGATCCTGCAGGTGCAGAACAGCACTGGAGACACTGGGGATGAGGGGATAAATGAAAGGCCGGAGGAGGGATGGCGCTTTCATCCCCACGAGTGAGCAACCATGCAGTTAAGGGTCCCCTATTAAAAGACTGCTGACTTTGTTTACAAGGGGCCACGGCTTCCCTAGAGGCCGGTGCAGCACCTTTCCATATTAACTGTGTGGTGTGCACTCTGTAAATAATCCTATTTAATGTTCATGTGAAGGGGATTGCTCATCAAAAAACCGCACTTAACCAGGGATTGTACAAATCAGCGTATGAGTTGATAGACGAGTGGTTGAGTATTTTGTCATTACCAGCTAAATCGATCGTTTTTCTTATCCACCTCTGGACTGCTAGCAGGGTGGAGGCTTTATTCAACTGTTCTCAGACCTGTTGTTTACAGGAAAAGGCTAAATGTAGGTTGGCCAGATTGCAATAATTAAAGAAGTGACCATGATAGGACATGTTTATAGAGAGGCCGCAGTAGGTTTTTAAATTACAAATAGATCCGAGAACAGCCGAGAAGTTACACCTCCACCAGCTGCCACAAGGACGAGCACATTAACTAATACAGAGGATTTGGGTTTTTGGTACAGCAGTGGCAGCCATTGAATATTCCTCACAGCATCTGTTAATATTTGGCACTTTAGAGATTTCCTTTCGCTGCCCTGTTTCAGCTAAAGAAAAGAAAAGAAAGCTGCAAGCAAATTAAAAGCAGTTAGGCAAACCAGAAAGAAAAATGTTAGCCAAAGGAAAGAAAAGTTAAAGGAAGCTGAAAGAAAGAAAAACTCCCCCAAAAGTTAAAACTTGCACCTCTCACCAAACAAACAAAACCATGCGTTAAATCAAAGCCCAAAAAAGGAAACTATTAATTTAAAAAATCTGGGGGGGAGAAAATGAATTAGTTGGGAAATGCATTTAAATGAAAACAAGCAACTGCGTATGAAACAGTTCATCCATTCACAAGTGCTTAACATTGCTATCTACAAATAAGATAGTAGCGCTGCTTTCATGTGGTTATAATCAGAATTTATTACTTTTTCTAATTATCAATCTACAACATCTGTTAAATACGACTAGCTGAGTTGTTATATGTGGCGACTAAAGTTGCCATTTCCCCTCTGGTCGACTTACCTCCCTGCTCGTCCAGCATAACCAAAGTCCTGATGCCGGCATCTTTGCTCTATTCCCAGAAGACAGTCAGGCGGAAAGGAGGGATGGGGGAGAATAAAATGAAACATCGGTCAGTAGTGAAGCCACAGCAGCTCAGGGAATCATGAAAAACACGAGCCGCCGTATACAATTTTCATTTAACCTTTTTTCGGAGCATATTTCCCTCCTGTCTGTTTTGTATTCCATTATATTAAAATCCACATGTGCGATAAAACAGAACAACAGGCGGCTATTAAAGCTACAGATGACTGACTCACAGACCAGAGAACTAGTCTCCATATTGCTTTTTCACAGCAGATAATTTTCCCTATTTTGGGATACTTTGAGATCAGCATCTTTGCTCTTGTTGTTAGCTGAGAAGGTTGATACCACCCTTCTATCCATGCAGCATAATGAAATAAAAGCAGATAAAACACCTATCCACGCTCCAGCTAGACACTGGTCGGGCCAAGAATCCAGACTTTTAATGCTAAACCAGCTCTCCTGCTTCATATTAACATGAAAATTGTAAACATTTTCACGGCTTTTTCTCAAAATAATCCCAAGAATGTTGAATTATGTCACCATTTGCTACTTAAAATCATGTAATTGAACCGTTTTTTGCATTTTAAAACCTTTTGAACCTCACTCGCTTTATGTTTTCTGTAAATTGAGCGTCGCTGCGCCCTGGGATCATTTGTTGATGCTCCTGCTGTCCAGAATATTTCGCTCCCCCATCTTCATACCAGCACTGCTATTGATTACGAGGAGCAAAGGTCATGTGGTCATTACACCTTAAGCAGGAAACACGGAAACAGCCCCCAGGAGATCAACAATATTAACGCTGGCAGCAAACGGGAGTTCTCATTAAAATGAAAACACCGCCTTTGGATTTCCTTGTACAAACGACATAGTTAATAACGCATGAACCCGAGCACCTTTAGCGTTACTATTTCTCTCTACCCTCCCAAAAATTTATCATGCAGGTTGTGTTCTGGTTTCATTTCAGCCTTCAGGTTTTCATTTTAATTCCTCCCCGACTGCGGAGCGTCTGAGCCTGCATGAGCATTCAGCGGTGAAGCTATTAGTGACTCATAGGCCGGTTTGGCTGCAGATTGGGATGCTGGTAGAAAACCGTGTGAGAAGGAGCAGGACAGCCACGCTCGCTTCTTCTTCCTCCCTGCTGCTTAGAAATGCAGCAAGGCCACACTAAGATGAGGCACCTGGCTCGGCCTGATAGGCATAAATAAGATTATGGTGTGTCAGTGGATACACAAGCATGCATGGATGCGCACACACACACACCGTTACGCTGTCGCCAACCCCCTCCTGCCTCCTCAGCAGTTTGGGAGCAAAGCCACATTGATGTTTGAGAGGCGAGAGGGGAGCAATAAGGGAGCCGGAGTATAAATTATTCTGTAACTCAGTAAGCCTCTGTACAAGAGAAATCCCAAAGTAGCTGAAATGTGTCCCAGAGGGAAGCCGGGAATAATCAGCCATGATCCCAAACAGCACTGAGGACGGTTCACTGTGGCAGGTTGACAGGTTTTCATACATCTCATATGATGCTTTTTTTTTTTTTTTTTAGCCTTTGATTAGAGATCATTGCTATGAGAGCTTCCACTATTAAATTTATCTGCAACTATTTTGATAGTTCAATAATCAGTTAATAAGTCTGACTATTTAAAAAAAAAAGAAAAGAAAAACACCTTCAGATTCCCTGATTCAGCTTCTTACACGTGAATATTTTCTATTATCTTTAGATTGTGAACAAAACAGACATCTGAGGACGTTATCTTAGTCTTTAAAAAAACAACCATTTTCTGACATTTAGGCTAATTAACTAATTGAATAAACAAAAACAATCAAAATATTAATCAGCAATGAAAATAAACATTAGTTGTGCTAATTGGTTCTTAGATGAGAATATCTAAAAAATGATTCCCTTTTTGTACTAGTGATTAATTTTTCATTTTTTCTATATTCCTTATTGTAAACCTTCTTTTTCAAAACACCCTTGTAGTAAAGAGCAATCTGTTCTGTTCAGCTACGTACTGGGACAAACAGCAAAGTCAGGCTTGTTTTCAGTGAAACTCTCTAATCAAATTATTTCTGATCAGTTTTTAAAATACTCTAATGATCTTGTTTCGTTTTAATAATTTTGCTTTAACAGACTCGTGGCCGACCAATGGACTCGTTACACTGACAAACGGCTTGTTAAACACAATTATTATCGTCCTTTAACACATTTCGAGTTGTTTACATTCCATACTGTGCAATCTTACACATCCTCAAGTGACTAATTTGCACATTCCTGCACACTGTAAACACTGCCATTACTTGTATTATTTAGAATATCCTTTATAATATCTTGGATTTGTGTGACACATTTTTCTTATTCGCCTTGCAATACTTACTGTTTGACTTGCTTTTTAAAAAATGTTGCGTTTCTTTCAAAATACTCGTTAGTGTTTTGCAAAACGCAGCGTCAAATTTCTTGTATGTGAAAACCTTCTTGGCAATAAAACAGATTGTGGAGCAAACTGTGGAATAATCAGTCTCAAGAGGGTAATTAAACACTATGTATGCTAATAAACACTCTTATACAGTCGAGCAGCTCACGGTAACGTCTAGATGTCTAGATGTTTACATGGAGAAATCAGGTGTCTGCTTATGGGCTAGGAGTTTAGTCAGTAAGAAACATATTTAATCAAAAACTAAAACTAAAAATGCACATTATATGTTTCTGATATTGTTGCTATGCAGCCATCTGACAACTCTTCATCTTCTTCAGTCCTATTAGATGATGTCACATATTGCACACATGACTGAAGTTTGGATTTAATAACAGAAATCTTGTGTTATAACATGAATGCCATAGAACTCCAGCTTCATGTTTGCTATCTTTTTTTTGTTGTTGCAATAACTGGCATCCAAAAGCAATGTTGTAACTCAGATGAGACTCATTTTCATTAACGCAGGAGGAGCGGCTTACATAACCACCGAACTCATGTCTGTCCTGCTCGCTGCCTCCATTTTCTCACCCGCTGATATTTCTGGCTGTCGCCGTCTCCATTCGGCGAGATTTTTTATTTTTTTTTTAATAAGATTTGTATTTGCTCTGCGTCCCCCCTCTCTGTCTATTAATGCTGCAGGAGCTGTAAACTTTCTCCTCCTCCTCCTCCTCCTCCTGCAGTACAGTGAGATACGTCGACTGATGATCAATATGACCTTGAGAGCAGCTCGGCGGCCACTCCCACCCCCAGCTGCCCACTTCTTCCTCTTCTTCAATCCCCTCTTTCCTCCATCTGTGTCTCCTCGCCGCTGCATTCGCTCCCAGTTTATCACAGTACTATTTATCGGCATGAATGTTACATGAGCAAATAAAAACCCCGCAAGAGCCCGTTTGTGTATATCTTTGTCTTTTCTCTCTGGCTGATGTCGGTTCGTTTCCCGTAATGTGCAGTTATAACTTATCACTCATTCGACTCACGGTTCACTCAGTCCTGCACTAATGGATACCAGCACTTAGATCGGAGGAACGCTGCGTGTATTAAAGGTGAAAATTCTTTTTTTTTTTCAGATCACATTAACACCATCAACACCTCAAACACCTGATGTATAAGAAGTGAATCTGCCTGTCAGCCAACAAGTCATTGTCAACAGATATCAGCCAGAAAGTAAGAAATAAGACGATGAAAACTTCATTCTGGGTCCTAATAAAACATTTATGAATAGCTTGGCATTCTGGGAAATATCCTTTTTTTGTTTCTTGTTAAGATTAATATAAAAATATCCGATCTGTTCATTAAAGATGAAGCTACAACTACAGATTAGTTCATGTTGGAAGAAAGAGAAAACAGTTATTGTGTTTTGCTACATAACTTTTGTAAAACCACAACTTGTATTTATTTATGTATTTTTACTTTCCTGTGCAGATTTAACAAGAAAAACAGAACGCCTGTGCTGGGAAGTGTTTCTCCTGCTTTCCTCTTATGGTTTCCTTGCTTAGTATTTATATTTAGTGCACAAACAACAGGTTCTATCAGGTTTTTCCATCTAACTCCAACCTTGTAAAATATTACGTTTATACACATTTTTACTGCATTCTCAATTACGTTTTGAGGGAAACTTGTTTTCTCTATGCTTACATTTGTTTGTGACATAAAAATACATGTGTGATCAATAGATTTTTGTTCTGCTTGTCGCTGCTTTTCAGCCAGTCAGTCATATATTAAATGGGACAAGACCTTGGTCACCTCGGTAATCCAAAAAAATGAGGAGATGCTTTAAACATGTGGTGGAAAAACTGCATTTTAAATAAAACCACTCTATTTTCCTAAACCCAACCCTGGAACACTTGGTGCTTAAACCTAACCAGTAATGCAAAAGAGGCTATTTTAACCCAAAATGTGGCATTTTCATAAATCTAACCAGGTCATTTTGATGCCTATCAGAAGGTGTAGCAAAACCTAAATTAAAAATAACATGGTGCATAAACCCAGTCTCCTTTATGGAGGTCCTGTTGCAAATGTATGCCTCCAACTCCTGATGCAAACTTTGTAGCTCTTAGGTAGAACTGTTATCTTACTGAGAGAAAACACAATTCTGTCAATATGTAAATAAAAATGCAGTTTAGATGTATAGGAATGTCATTTTTCTGGAGACAGGGTTTCTAACTCTTTCAACAAATACAAGGAATAATCAAATGTCCCCAAATGTCTGAATTTTCCAGTTCTAGTGTTTGTTTCTTATCATGCCTATATCAGTGCTGGATACTAAATCACAGCAGTGTTTATTCGCTTTCTGTTTGAGCTGCTTCTTACAGATTTACTGCAGCGCAAACACGCATCCACACAACAAGGAGCTTCTTACATATTCAGTTCTGGTCCTGAGAAGCAGCCTATTGTTGGTGTTCTTTGTTAGAAAACGAGAATAATGAAGGCATTGTGTTTAAAAAAAAAAAAAACTGTCATGGCAATGAGTGCCTCCCACAGCAACACATGAGAAATAATGTGTTGTAGTTTGTAAAATGTAGAATATCTCATCTATAGAGGTGGAATTATCTTTCAGATTCCAACACAGACCGGAAAAGTATGTTTGTTTTAATTATGTTTGTGGGCCTGCTCTTTAAGTTGGAGCCCAAATTGCTTAAAAATGTAAATTACAAAGCAGGAACAAACTGAATTAGACTCTTAGCGGTAACGTTCAAACTACTAAAATTGTATGATTTTGATATTTTGTGGCAAAGTCCTCTTTTCTGTGATTATACCAAAGACTCAGCTTCGTCTTCTTCTGGTGCAAATGTATCTAAAACATGATAGATTTCCGGTATGACTGCATTAATTGCTCTCATATTTTATTATTATAATCAGAAAATGTAAATTGAGGTTAACTCCAATGAGGAGCCGTGATCCAGAGTGTTTCTCTTACCTCCTCCACCAGCTGCAGCATACGACGAGTGCTCTCTAGTGACTGTGGAGGAATAAAAAGACACCATTAGTTTCCACTTCCAGGACAAGTTTAAACAGTTTTACTCATCATGAAAGCAGCAGTTTTCTCAGTTTCACACACACACACGTAAAAGAAAAAAAGGTAGAAGATGTGTTCATTCAATCGAGCACGCATCAAAACAAAGTGGAGTCAATTGAACAATCAGCGGGACACAGAAAGGATCAATGACTGATGCTCATCGACATGAACTCGACATGAACTCACAGAGACGGCCTGTCTGCAGTCTCAGTATCGAATGTGTCCGACCTTCTGATGGGGAATCATGACAAGTAATATTTCTGAGAAGTTCATTTTCTCACAATCAATCCACTCACATGCTCGGGTAGAAGACTGAACTGCTTGAGAGCTGAAAACTCACCGGTGACTTACACAGCTCTGCCAATAAAAATAACATTTTTGTGCTAAAAGCAGGCTTTGATTCCCTCCTTCTCTTCTATCCCTTCCTCTCTGTGTCTATTATTAGCTTCTGTGGCAATAGATATGTAACTGCACGTTCCAGTTCTCCCTGTAAGAAGCGTGATGCTGCAGAGCACAGCAGCCGTGATATCTTGGCCTTTTTAAAATGACACAGCTTCGCCTCGTTGTGCTCGCCGGTCGTCCGGAGCGGTGATCAGATCCGGCACTGAGCAGCCATTTTTGATGTCTTTTTTTCCTTTTCAACTCATCTGTCTCTTTTTGCATTCTTTCATCTCGCCTTTTCCACCCTTTTTTTTTCCTTTCATGTGACATTTTATTGCTCCTTTCTGATCTGAAACAGCTATTACGCGAGCTGTTGTCTCTCTCTGGATCTGAGAGCTCGTGTAAGTCGGCGCAACAGAGGACCAAAACTGTTATTCCGACGCCGCCATTTTGTGCATGCCCCTTACGTTCATGCATGTGTGTGTGTGTGTGTGTGTGTGTGTGTGTGTGTGTGTGTATTATGTGTTTAATATTCTGCTCAGCTGTGCCACTGTGAGTCATATGTGAAGCTGGAGGGGTGTGGGCTGATCTGCTCTGGGCCATGACGGAGACTTTCTCTCGCTCTTAACTGCGCACACGCTCACCTTCACACAGTCACATGCTGCACATGAATTCCTGCACGCTAACACGCGGTCGGCTTTCGTTCCGAACACGCTCGTGAGCGCGCTTGACCGTTTTGCACAGACACACAAGTGGAGATGTTATGTAAAGTCAGATGCAGGTACACAAACAGACAACATGCAAACTGTCACAGCCTGGGGCAGAAAGTAGCGTGGTGCTGTATAATTTCTATCATTATGCATTAAAGCACTGAGGAGCTGCGGTTTTTATAATGCATACACACTATAAGATTGCAGTTAAACTCCCAGTGGCTGAAAATGGATTCTGTGCAGAAATGTTACTGCATGTTTATTCATTTTTGTCATTTCAGGGTCTGATCATGTGATTCAAATTCGTATGCACATTAATGCGCCTAAATCAGATCCCTGTAAGTATGCATTAATGCATGCATGCCATCTGAAGTCAAACGGCTGCTTCGCCGCCACTGTGTTGCTCTCACCTCGTCGGCCAGCTGGTCAGCACGTTGCTGCATGTCTGACAGCTCATTGCGCATGTCCGCGTCATCTGCCATGGCTGGATGTGGGGGGTGGAGAAGGTCTCCAACAGGGAAGAGAAGATCCTAGTGGGAATCCGGGGAGGGCTGGAAGAGAGAGAAAACCGTGGAGCTTTTAGGACAAGAGAGCTGCAGTGCAAACAGCCAGTGAGGCGTGCAGGGTCTCGAGGCGATGCATAACATGGATAATTTGATGTGCGACTGCTGTGACGTCAAAGAACGAACATGTACCAGTCCAGGATTCAAACCCGCAACATCAAACTTACATCTTCTTGTTCTAGTAAAACAGCAGCAACAGTGTCGGTTTTGGAGGCGTGTTAGTCACAACAAGTCTGCTTTTGTTAAAGACTTATTTGCATTTTCTAACTAACTAAACTCAACCCCAATTCATCATAAAAACTCCTGTTTATCGTTTAAATTCACATCCATCCATCACCGGCCGAGTGTCCTGTCAAGACGCCCTTGAACAAGGTGACACCTGCCTCCCTCCTCACCGGCTGCACGTTAATCTAGAAAACAGCAGCTGCTAAAAGGTAGAAAATGGAAAATGTATCCCAGAGAGGCAAGAAAAAAAAAAAAGAGCATGTCATGCATAAAATGGCACAAATGTAATTAGATCATGTTTATATTTATAACAGTCACACAAAGACAGACCAAGAGGTATTCAGGTAGAGAGCTGAGTCCTTGTTTACTGTTGCAGGTGGTATAATGGAGGATTAAGACGCCGCAGTAGCATTGTTTGTTTGTTGGGTGGATGAATGGAGCAGGCGACTGATGTTTGCAGAGGAGCGGCAGCCTCAGACAGAAGAGGGCTGACTGGGATTTTGCAGGATTAGCCACAGAGACACATAAACAGCCTGTTAGGCCTGTAGCTGTGATCCTTTCCTCGCCTCTGTAGGTCAGGAGAGGCTGGAAATCAAACCGGTTGGACATCATCTCCAGATGTGGGCTTACTGGGAACAAGCGCTACAGACGATCGCGAAACAGCTTGTCATGTGTCACATGAGTTTAAGATCATCAGATGGATACCAGACATCCTTAAATACCAGCATCTACGTTGACAAATTAATTCAACCCCTTTAAGAATCGAATATAATTCCTTCCCACAGTTTTCTGGATAAGCAGTAAATCCTGCTACAATGATGGCCTTTACCGCCCAGGGGGAAGTAATGATGGATGACTTTTTTTCTTTAATGAAAATACCATGTGGATGCAGTTAAATCTTCACTGTGCTGACACTGAATCAAATGAAACACTGTAGCTTCAAGCCGACTGAGGATCAAGACCAAACTGTAGCACTATAAAGGCTCCTGGTTCTCATATCTGCATATATAGACACTATTTAGCGTCTTTTAGCTCGTTGTTTTGGTTTAATGGCCATCAATTTTACTATTTGAGTCATTCTCAATGCTCTCAACAGCAGCAGGCATCTGGTTTGAGCAGTTAGCTCCATATGCCCACTGTGTGCTGTTTGTCATGGGAGACAGGTTACACCATAATAAGTGTTTTTGAGGTGTAGCTGAAGTGAAGCACGTT
Organism: Stegastes partitus; assembly: GCF_000690725.1. NCBI lineage: Eukaryota > Metazoa > Chordata > Actinopteri > Pomacentridae > Stegastes > Stegastes partitus. The sequence goes on along the minus strand of NW_007579470.1, from coordinate 104,003 downwards.
TTCAAATTTGCTTTGGTGATGGCAGTTTATTTTTGTTCATTCTGTCAAAGCAAAATTATACTTTGGATTCCTGCAAAAGTGTAAGAATTAGGTTTACTGCTTCCTTAGCATTGTGCATCAGACATCATAACGTTTACTTGTTCTTACTCAATTGCCATTTTCTTCAAGTAGGATTACAGAGCAACTATAATGGTAAAAAAAACCAAACTAGGCATGTACGATATATCGGTGACCACATCTGTATCGGCCGATATTAGAGTTTTTTCCCCATATATCAGTATCGGTCCTATGAACAAATTTATCTGATGTGATTGTCTAACATTAGCACCTTCGACTCTACATTTTATATTGCTGCTATTTCATAGATGTTTTTACTTAAATGGTCCTGGACTTGAACGTTAAATACGTTAAAATATGTTTAAATATTATTTACTTTTGCTACGTAACAAAGAAGACTGTGTGGTCTAATTTGGTATGGGCTTCTTTTAAATAGTTTTCACGTTCTCACAGTGCTTATGTTCATTTTTCGGTGTGAACAAAAATTGAATATCGACATCGGTATTATCGGTTGTTGGCGATATCAGAAATCTTAATATCGGTATCTGCCAGAAATGTTAATATCGTGCATCACTTTAAAAAAAAAAAAAAAAAGTCTAATGACAAAATCATGTTTCACATTGGGTAAGCAGAATACTTAAGTTGGAAAATTGGTCACTTCAAGTTAATTTTGCTTAAAATAAAGTTGCAACAATGCTCATTTGAGAGGAATTAAATAATTCAAGCACATGACCAGTGGAATTAATGATGCTTAAGTTAATCAGGATAAACTTAATTCATTCAAGTTGGTCCAACATGTCCCTTTTATCAGTGTAGCAAACACCATAGAAGATGAACATACAGGAGAGTTTAGCAGTTAAACAGCCAATTCTTCCTTCAGAGTTGGTGCAGGAGTGAATGTTACACTTGTATTCATCAGCTCATCAGAAACACAACTCTCTTGTGTCACAAATGCTCATGTATATGCTAAAGTCAGTCCATTAGATTGACCTGGTATAAAGTAATGAAGCATCTTTATAGAACCACAGTTTCTCACAATAAAAAAGAAAAAACTGAAATCAGCAAAATTATAAATTAGAAGAAATCTCTGCAGAAACCATGACTACAAAAAAAACCTACGAGGGAAACGCATCCCAACACTAAAGCTTTCAGGTAAAGACCAATCGTCTGACGAGTGAATCGTCTCAGACAGATGCCTTCACCCACCTGGACGTGTCTCATCCTGGTGACTGAGCGAACAGTCTGGTTGATATTCTGCCTCGGAGGTCCTCTACGTTTGCTTCACCCACTCATGTGTCCAGAGATGTTCACAACAACATCTGCTAGTCACACACTGGCAGCACATGGGCAGGATATGAAGCCATCTTTTTTTTTTTTTTTATTGCCAAACAATATCACACAGCCTGTCATGGCCTGAATCATTTACGCCTCCCGGGGTTTTATATGGATCCATCTGCATTCGTCTCTGCGCTCGGACTCAGTCATGTAGACGTCGTCAGATCAACAGCTGCATCGTAGTGATTAAGCCCTGCAATTATTCCGAGGCCACTCCATACAAATAAAGGTTTTATATGTTCAATCTGAATTGTTTTTATGCAGTATGTGTATTCCAGCTCTGATTTTCCTCCCTCGCTCCTCTTACTCTCCTGCATCGCTTCACATCAGCGCCGGCCATGTTGGGTTACATAAACCTCTGAGTGGTCAGCGCAGCGCTTAATGTCTGAATCCAGTCCGATTCAGAAACACTCCTCAGAACGAGTCGCTGAAGGAAGAAAGGGCATCATCATCATCATCATCATCATCATCATCATCGGCGGCCTGTCTGGTTACGTAACCAAATTCAGGCAATTAAGTTTTAACAGGCCACGCTGACCTTTTACTTTACGTCTCTATTACAAGCTTCACATTTTGCATCTCAGCTGCCCTCAGCGCTGCCTGCTTCAGCTCTGGTCTGTCATCAGGTTTTCTCAAGAAGAAATGAAAAATGCTGGTAGAGCTGAGCTTTTGGGTTTAGCATAGACATTCTTATGAGTTCTTCATGGCACATTTTTGTATGACTTTGGATTTAACATATGCTGTGTATGCTGTAAGCCAGTAAATTTGTCCACTGCTCATGCACGTTTCCTATAGTCATGTGTTTTAACAGGCATATGGACTCAATAGGCATCTGAAAAACAGCCAAAGATGAAAAATGAGAGCCAAATCGGACTTTTTCTCACAATTTTAGCTAAAAACACGATGCTATATATGACTGATTCCCTGATGTGGAGCTATAACATCGCATTTTAGGTGTTTAACTGCTGCTGAGCAGGTATGGACAGCGTTAAATGGCTTCAGAGAGAAACCATTACAGAGATCAGACTGGTGACCTGTGAGTTAGAGACTCTTTAACCAGAAGGCTGCTCTGTCAACCATGAAATGGACAAATTTGTCTGGAGATTCCCATCTGATTAAATGTTGGCCGGCACATCTGAGAGATACTTAATTTTTAATTACTCACAGAAAATCCTTTGGCTGTCAGCAGTTTTGGTGGGGATAGGAAACTTCTGACTTGTTCTGTTGTACTGTAGCCTGCATGGACCTAATTAACATCACACATATGTTAAATCAATGGCTCCTTAAGTGGGAAATGGTGGATTTTAGCCATAATTCTTACAAAAGATTAAAAACATTGTTAATCTGCTGCTTTTTCTTACTGTATGTTTACTCAGTGCTACAGTTTCTACATAGTTTTGTGTTGTCATTAAGTGTTTAAACAAGCCTGTTAGTGTGTTTTGCGTGGCTTTAAACACCTCCAGTAATGGTGGGTGTTGCAAGTCTCTGGCACCAGTATTTTGGGGTTCAGGGGCTGATCTAAATTACTGTGCTCAAAAAATAACATTGTTTTGCACATAACTGAGCCAATGTGTTACAAACCAGTATTAATAAGGACCCACTGCACTGCCCACTTATCACTTTATCTTGTTTTCGGTACACTATAGTATTCCTGTTATACTCCGTGTAATCTTTCATCTTTACAAATGAACGTAATGCATGTTGCTTTTCCATCTGTTAGTACAAGCAATGCTATAGAGGCTGAATCCTTTACGTAATTAACACCCAGCTCTTCTTTCATTTCCACCAAACATCTGCCGCACAGGTGGCTCAGAAGATCCTGTCGGTAACACAGAGGATATGAAGGGAGGCAACGACTACCACACCTATCTCCTCTGGTAAAGGGCCAACAGACAGGCTTTCTGCTTTAATGCGATGAAGTGAGTGTTGAATGCACAAAGTAATGACTATAGAATAACAACAACATCGCTGTTTAGATCATCTCACTCCATACATGAAGATATCAGATGCTGTCTGAGACCAGATTCCAGGAAAATACAATTTTCAGTCAAAGAACGACTAGAAAAACTGTGGAAAGTCTACTTTTCAAAAAGAAGGCAACAAAGCAGAAGAATGATAGAAACTGAGGTAAAACAAGAGTGAACCTCAGGCAAGATGTTACTAAATGAAGAGTAAAAGGACATCATGGGATTGCATATAAATAGCAGCCACTTCAGGCACGTTTTGCATGTCATGTCTTTGCATTTTAAGCTTTTTGGGTATAACTTTATGGCGCTAAAATAATACACATACTGGTTAAGGTCAGGAGGCTGCTTAATAACACACAAAATGCACAAAAATGGATTCTGATCATCGCTTTCATGATACCAGATTGTGTGATTTTCCGACTAGATTATTAAATAAATAAATAATAATAAAAATAAGCTGCTTATTAACACCATTAATAGCACTGCAGATGGAGATTTCTATGTCATATTGGGATTCTTATGGTAGTTTCTTGCTTCATGTTGCTGCTTGAAGCCATAAAATGCACCAGGAGCTTCTCTCTTATTCCATAAGTGTTGCTGATTGTCTTATTTTTATCTGCTCGTTGCTCTGAACAAAACACAGAGCGACTGTCTGTTGCCACTTTGATCTACAAACGACCAAAATCCACCGTCGTGCGTCTGCCGCTCTGAGCTGACACACACCTACGCCTCCGTTACCTCTGAAGCTTCTGTCACCTTTTCATCATGTGTTACTCCGATACTGACATTTATGACGGGAAATGGCGAGCAGCGTCACCAACCTGACCCGGAGTCAACAGGGAGGCAACGAGGAGCGGGAAACAGAGAGCTCAGAGGGATAAAAAAAAAAAAAGGCAGTTATTAAAATGCACTAAACACACAGGAACCCTTCCACGTCCTGTATACACAGGTACACATGAACACACACACACTTTATTACTTCCATGTTGCCCCGAGGACGGTGTCAGAGGGAGGTTTGCTGATTAGCAGCGTGATTTAAATTATGGCACGAGAAAAAAAAGGTGCTGTAAAACGTGATATACGACTCGCGTGTCAGCCGTCACAGGTTTCAAGGCAATTACTGGAGTAAAATCGAGCGCGGCGTCTCTATCAGTGATATCTGGAGTAATCGGCCGAGCAATAAAAACCTCTAATACCTGCATTTATGCACTGCACTACATTTTCTGCAGCACAAGTACAACTTTCATGAATGTTTAATGCACATTTCCAGCTCCCTGTCCATCCATCAGTCACTGTGTGTGCTACCTGCAGAGCGACAGCACGGCGAAACCGCCACGGGAACAATAACAAAAAGATATGAAGATGCCCTTATTTCCATTTCCTGCACATTCCCTCCCCAGGAGAGCGCTATATTTCATACCTTGTCCAATCACGTTCTACCTGGAGAAGATTACCAGCACTCCCCAGCAGCTGCTCTGCATCTACACTCCCTCATTCCTTCGCCTTTAATATCTCTCCTCTCCTTTTACTGCCTTTTTTTTCTTCTTGCCTTGGTGTAAAAAGTAAACATGATTTGGATCACAGCTGCTAAACCACAAGATTCAGTCACTAAACATACTGATTCAAGCATATATCATCAGTAAAAGTAGAATATGATGCTGAAATGTTTCATTTTTACAATGCAACTGAATACAAAACATGGATTTAGTGCATCTATGCTGAGCCCAATAATATCTCTCTTCTGCTTTTACTGCCTTTTTTTTCTTCTGTAACTAAACATGAACTGGATCGCAGCTGGTACACCAACAAATTCACTCACCAAACACACTGAATCAAGCATATAAATCAGTAAGTGTAGCACTTAAAGCTGAAATTGTTCCTTTTTACAAGGCAACTCCACACAAAAAGTGGATTTACTGTCATTATTAGTACAAAATAGACCTTTTTATGGCCTTTTTCTTTTCCTCAGTTGCTCAAGAATCAAGTGTATGATCAGCAAAAGTAGAATATAATGCTGATTTACTTTCCTTTTTACAATGCAACTCAGTACAAAAAGAGGATTTAGTGTCATTATTAGTACAAAATAGACCCTTTCCTGGCCTACTTTTGCTTCAGCTGTGTGAAAAAGAGGATGCTTTGTTGTTCGTGTGGCGAGGGACACAACAGATCTTTGTTTTTCACTGTTTCATGCACATAGATGTGTTTGGCTGCCATTTTGTTTGCTTTCCAGTATCACGTTCAGACTCTGCATCTCTGCATCAAACACTTTTTTTTTCTCTCTCTCTTTAAGCGACGAATCTTTCACGGGTACGAGGGGATTGGAGAAAGTGGAAAAGCATGAAGTAATTGTGAGACATCAGCCAGACAATCATTTTTCTGCTCTGCTGCTCCAACTCAAGACAAGATGACACGATGCTCAGATGCAAAACTAAATTAACACTGTGTCCACGCTGCTGTAAGTGGATTTAAAGGTCATCTCTGGGCCTGGTAGTTTAAAAGTAGCCATCGAGATAAAAGAGAATTGCGAAAATAAATCTCACAGCAACTTAACAGTGAAAGATAGCACAGCTCGCCGCTCGTTATCAAGAAGATTGCAGCGATCGAGTGGGCGTTTCTTTTGAAAACATAGCCCAAACGCATTTGGCTGCAGATGAAATGTGAAATTATATCATCGGCAGCAGCCATTTTGGGGCTCCGAAGAACAGTAATTGTGCAGCAGACAATGCCTTTCTCTCTCCACTCTCTGGTGAAAGCCTTTTTGTTTGGAGGTTTCAGCACGTTATTGCCGTGACAATAAGACGACACTACCCTTCCAGGAACCACAGCCAGCCCGAATAACAACAACTGTGATGTAACATTATTCAACAGGACCAAGTGTCACTACATCTGCAGCTCCGTCTCCGCAGAGGAGTTTAGCATTAAGTGCCGAAGCGACATCCCAGTGGCCCGCTCAGGAGAGAATGGCATGCATTATTGACCTGAGGAGTCCGAGAGCCCATCACTTATTCATCTGGCCCCACTGTAGGCATCTCACAAACACACAGCTGCAGAGGAGAAGGTGGAGGATGATAACAGCTGCCTCACACAGAAGATAAGTTAAAAAGCTCCTCATAACACATTATGAGTTCAGTATAATAGTGAAGGTGAGCTACAGGTAACTGCAGATGAAATAATTAGTCGATTAATCAATCAAGAGAAAATTAATGGTAATACATTTCTACGTCATTTTTGGTTGGAGATAGAATTAGTGTGTTACTCATTAGTCTACAAAGTGTTTTTTTTGGCTTCCTTAGTTTGTTATGATGACTTCATTCTTAATCATGCATAATTTTAAGCCTTAATTTAATTTAAACTGGTGGCTGCTTGGACAAAACAAGCCTTATGAATGGAACTCTGGACCTAGAAGAGGTTGTTTACTATTCTCTGACCTTTTATGGAGCAAATAATGAATCTATTACTTAAGAAAGTAACTGAAAGATTAAATCATAACTCGATAGATATGGTAGATAGAGTAGTATGGAGACCAACAGTGGTTCAAAACCACTGACAAGAATGACCAGCAGCCTTGTCAACTTAAATAACAGCTTCACAGTAGCACTGAAACCTCAAACTGGTAAAGTAGAAAAACAAATAAATAACGCATTGTGATCTGGGGAATCTTGAAAAGACGCTAAACTGTCTTCACATATATTCACGAGTCTTTAGTAGAAATCTGTATCATAGCATCACATTGCTGTCAGGACAGTTTGTATATTTGCACACATAAATAGGATATTTGCCTGAAACATAATATTTTATTTTACTCGGTTAAAAAACTGAAAATCTGACATCAAGGGTGCAGAAAAAAATTATACTGTTATGTTCAAAAACTGTAAAAAGTGTGAAAATAACAGCAAATGTTTGTAAAAAATATTGATTATGCATATATATTAGCTTATTTAAATACTGTAAAACTGTATTATTTTATTTTAGTTTTAAAGAATGAATTACTATTTATAAAAATAGAGATTTTTGATCCGGAAATTATCTACAATCTTGATCTTTTTTCTTTTTAAGAGTTAACATGTAAATAAATTGTAAATATTATCTGTACTTTAAAAAAAAAAGAGGGAGAATCTGTAAAATAACAGTCCTCTTTTCTTTTTTTCTCATCACTTTTTTCATTATCTGTGATAATACATTTATTATCCATGATTTTGTTAGTTATTGTCTGTAGTTTAACAAAACAGCAAAAATCTGTAAAATACTATTTAAGAAACGATTTACGATTATACAGCTCTTACAAAACATAATATTTTTCTTTCAAATAACAGCAAATATCTGTAAAGACTTTTTTGTTGATTTGAATATAGTACAATTTTTGGCCTGTTTTTTATTTTATTTTATTTTTTGGGGGGGTCAACACATTTATGAAAACTTCTGTTCTGTGATTTCACTAGTTATTATGTAATTTAACAATTTAAAAAAAAGTGCCTCCAACAATGTATTGTAAATGGGAAAAGAGGTTAAAACAGTTTGTCAAGATAAGGCTCACTAGCAATGAGGCACAGCTTTAGTGTATAGAAACATGCATAATGTATGAATAAAGTCCCTCCTGTATGTCCACTATAAACTATAAACGCTGTAACCAGTGGGTAGGTGAACATCCCTCATGCTGCGTTCTCTATGTGGAGAAATGCACACACTCAGACATCATCTGTATCATAGCTCCCTACAGGGCATGTTATACAACACATAAGTAAATTCTATAAGACACACTCGCTGCTCGCCCGCGGGGCTTTACCAAGCTGTGCACACTGGAAGGTTATGATAATTTACTATCCTCTGGACCACGATTTTAGTAGTTTCTCATCATTTTGTTAAGTGAGTGTGACTTTTAGACGCCGGTTTACAGCTTCCTGGAAGCGGCTAAATTACAGGAAGCCGTATTAGCACAAAGTTACTCGCTTAGTATTCACAGTCACACATCTAATCCCATAAACTGCATTCTTCCAGAGTGACCAGTCACTCCAACACTCCTGTGTACGTTAATGCACAAACTGCTGTAGAGTTCCTCCATTAACACCAAGTGAAAACAATGTCATCCTCCGATTTATTCCCTCTCGCAGGTGATGCTATTTGTTAATAGGGAGCAGATAGACTGAGGGTAAAGACAAGGGCGCCTGGTGATTTAAGGCCGACCTCCTGCATCCCTCTGCCTGTTGGTTGCTTCTTATCGGCCGACTCCCTGCTCTTTGGAAACAAGAGCAGCGGGGACAATAGAGGAGCATATCAGCCGTGCAGACTGAGGTGTTTATTTTAAGCTACAGTGGAAGGAGAGGGGACAGAGAGTACGCAGGAATAAGATATGAATGAAAAAAGAGGCTAAAATCAGGCCATAATTCTGTATGCGCATACGATGCCCTTCAGCTCACAGTCAGCCTCCCTCTCCTGTCTCTCTGGGTGACCATGAGCGGAGGAGGATTCATCCTTTCCCCACCCATGGGAGCACCCACAGCCACAATTATCACCACGTGGCCGTCGCAGATGTGACGTTTTGGCTGCTACGGGGCTGTGGAGACGTGACATTTGACGAGCAAAACATGACAGGGAGGGGAGCTCACAGTGAAGCTGAAAGGAGGATTTAAAAAAAACAAAAAACTTTCAGATTGAGGAGGTTGTTTTTTCGCAGAGTGTAAACCAACAATTGGCAATCGAACAATTTCTGAGCAGGCCCTCCGCAGCCTGTTTTGAATTAGAAGCGCAACCTCTCTTGTTTTACGACATAATAAACATCAGGGCGGCGGGATGCGGAGGCTCTCCGGGTGAAAAATGCAGCAGATGTCCTTTTTATATCTGCGTGTTTGATGGAATCCCAGGCAGGAAACATTTAATCCAGCGGCAGCGGAGTGCAAAGGCTGAATTCCTGATGTTTTCGCAATGCTGCAGCAGACTATCAGACTGTTATGGCCTAATTTATATGCACGTCTTTCCTTCGGTCGGAGCTTTTTTGGCACAGCGCATGTTTGTACATTTGTGGATTATGACATGAAAAATAAAATCACATTTCCATCCTGAGACTCCAGGGAAGAATCATTGATCCCCAGCAGGACACAGTCAGTAGTTTAAAATGCTTCTCTACTTGATTCATAGTCAGGCTACCTCAGTGTCGTGTGATCAAATGTGAGAGGTCATTAAAAAAAAAGGCATTAAAAAGCAATTAGTTACACCCCAAGGATGAGAAACACCTTCTGACAAAACATCATAAAAATATCAAATTACACCTCTGCTATCTTCTTCATCTGTCCGAGCCACTGTAGAGCTATAAAGAATTCACTTTAATGATAGATATAAACATTGAAATCCATCCATGTATTAATTTAAACCCGTCTAATGTTTAATTAACACATTGTGTAACTACAGTGAAATGTATCAGTTCCTTCTGTTTGTTCTAAAATCAAAAGACTCTCAGTTTCCTGCCACAGGAGATGTAGAAAACTGATTTTTTGAAGTGTTTGTGCATTTTTGCTTAAATTCACTTTAGTGCAGAGAAAGAAGAGGGACGTCAGTAGAAGGCAGTCATGTTGGTCATTGTAGAAAATTCAACAAAACTGATAGTGTGTTGTTTTTAAAGCATCATAGGTGGACATTAATGCCAACAGGTTCTGAATTCATTCTAACCAGCACAACAAAGCTATGATTTAGGAGAATAAAAATGACACTAAAACTAAGATATGACTGCAAAGCTACTTACAAACAAAAAGTCTAACTAGAAGAAAAAATACAGCAAACCATGCAGACCACCATGCTGGATAACGTGTGCAGCGATCGTTGCATTTTACTGCATGCGTCCTGTATGATGAAGCTCAAATGTGACAAAACTCGCATCACACGAAACACACGTCCTCTGAATTCTAACTATCTGTTCACACCAGGCTCTTTAATGTTTATGTAAAAGCGTCGCAGAGGCTAATCTGCACCAACAACTGTGGTCAGCAGCACTGCAGCGCCATAAATTACACGACCCAACTGACAGACCTACAGCAACAACATCACCAAATAGGGAAAAAAAAAAAAACGACCACGTAGCGCTGATCCTCAGTGGAAACCGTCCCCACAGCGTCCTGTTTGCACAAGACTGATACAGTCGTATTGTGCCTGCACCTGAGCACACAAAGCTCTGTAATGCAGAGCGCTGAGGGCGTATTCATGTTGACCCGAGCAGATTAATTGCTGACTTTATGCTTCACTGACGCAGGCGTAAGATGTCTATACATGCTTTTATTCTGGAAATGGAAGCTTTAGCCGGGATGGTTTACAATACAATAACACTGTTGAAGCCTAATGCTGCGGTGAAAATGATATGTTTGAGGCCACAGATCAATGTGAAACTGAAGCGCTTTGCTTCATATCCTCCACACACACACACACACACACACACACACAAATGATTGCACTCCAAAATATCAGCTTGTCATAGTAAAACCTGACACTGAGAGTTTATTTCTGGGTGTATATTGGTAAAGGTACCTCTGATTTACTGCTATTGCCTGGAATTGACCTCCAATATATATATATAGTGAATCATTTTAACAGCAGCTTCTCTCTCTGTATGAGATATTTATGCTGTTTTCTCACACAGAGCAGAAACACTATTTCTTCAAATGATTCGGCCCGACAGTCTTTCAATTTCTCCTGCTCACATTTACGCTCCGAGTATCGTCATTTTCCTCCTCCATCTCACTCCCGTCCCTCATTCCCTCCCTTTCTAATCACTTTCATTTTCTCTCCCCGAATTCCTCTCATTAATCAAAAGAATCATAATCGAACCCTGTGAGAGCCGCAGAGCGGGCAGATGGCAGAATGATGACAGCGCAGTCGATCTGCCGCACAGAGAGCTGTCTCACAAAGGTGGCTTTTAAAGGGTGAAATCGTGGAAGGCTTTCTTTTTTATTTTCAGTTCCAAAAAAAACTTCAAAAAAAAAAAAAGGCATCACTTGGGAGATAATATTAACGTTCTGCGGCTGTCATGTCTCCTTTGTGAGAAGGTACAACTGAGGTAAGATAAATAAAGCTAAATTTAGAGAAGTCGAGCCTTTGTGAGCGCTGAAAGGAGTTTTGACGAGTCTGTTGCAAACCATTAATAACTGTTTAACTTCCCTACGTAAAGTAATTAGACAAATACAGTGAGCAAAGTAACTCAAAACTAAGCATCTATAGAACAAAACATACAAGTGACGTGTCACAATGAGAAAATGTGGCTAAAACTCATAAGGTTGGATGGGAGAACAAACGCACTGCGGCCTTCTTCCTCTAAGCGTTGCTTCGGCCTCCAGGCCTCAGCAGTGGCCATTTTGTTTCTCTGTTTTTGTTTACATGCAGAGTGTCTCTGAGAAAGTGAGAGTTCGTCCTTCGGGAGCTGACTGGACACAAAAAAGCTGCCTTTCAACCTGACTTTCCATATTCACTTCCACTTAGCTATTCACTCTCCCGTAGCTCACATTTGCAAGAAGCGAACAATCGTTCCCTCTTTTTCCTTCTCCTGGATGTTGTTTTCTTCAAAATCGGTGCTCTTTTTTCTTGTTATTTTGGGAAATATTTACTTTCTCACTGAGGCTTGGATGAGAAGATTGACGCCACACTGTTGTCTAAAGACTAACAGTGAAGCTACTGCAAAATGAGCAGACTGTTAGCTCAGCTTAGCCTGCAAACAGCTGGTTTGCCTCTGTCTGAATTTGGCAAACTCAAACTCCCAGCAGGCTCAATAATGAACATTTTATATCTACATTTGCTTAATCTGTATGAAAACCTAAGTTTAAAATGCACCAATATGTCACTACCTGTTACATAACTCTGGGAAATCACATCTTTTCAGCTGAGCTTTTGAACAGATTAAACAAACAGAATATAAGGTGTTAAACAGCAGCTGGATTAGCTGGAAACGTTGTCTTCTTAGTTTGTCTTAATATTGAATTCACAGTTATGAGAGTTACACCAATTCACTGACCTAACTCACAAAAAGCAATAAAATGCAACATCACGTTAACTTCATTAGTCATTTATCAGTTTTTATTTCATCTGTTTCTCTAATCTGTATTACTGTCTTTTGCTGCCATTTAAAAATGTCATTTCTCTTCTTGACAATTTGATCTAGTGTGTCAATGTGTAATATCTGAGGCTGAAACCATCTCTTTTTTTCAAAGCTACATCCATTTGGGAGACTTTCTAATGACAAAAGGGAGCCACAGTGACATTGACCATGAAAAAAAAATTAAGATCCTTAAAGGCAAATAAGCCCAGCTATGATGCATCCAACAACCCGACACAATCCCTGCTCAGACAGAATAACCACGTCTCCTCTGGCTCTGAACAATGAACCCACAATGGGTGCCACGCTGAGACAGAATAACAAATTTGACCACCACAGGGTATCACTGGGCACATCTCAGTGCTGCTAATGCGACAGCAGCAGAACCAGCTCTGCTGAATCAGTGAGCAGGGCTTTGTCATGCAGCTAAAACCTGAACTGCACCGTGACGGAGACAAACAACCGCAGTCGGCTTTCAGTTCACACTCCCAATACAGAGCACTTTAGTGAAGAGGCAGCAGGCGGTGGTCGAGTTCTCTTCTCAAGGGGACTTTAAAAATGCCCTTGAGCGTAGAATTGCTTCTGTATCTCAACCTCGAGCAGAAACTGTCTAAAGCTTGGATTCAAAAGCTAAACTGCTTTTTGTGACACCGTGTGGGATGAAACATGACGTCTGCTCGTCGATGAAACGTCCACCATGTGAAAGAAGCAACACCTTCTCTTCCAGACACCTGCTAGTGTGAAAGAAGAAACAATACACAACACAGCAGACAGAGAAATGCCAAATATCCTTCAGACTGGTTGTGGAAGGTCTAATCAGGACCATAAAACATAACTGTCTCATTTCTTTTAGGACCAAAGTGGGAGGGTTTACAGTAGCATGATGGTAACGTGTAGAGTTCAGACACAAGGGGAACGGTTGGGCCTGTTAAGAGCCTTTTAAATTTTTATTGATTATCTCTTGGAGCTTTCGCCTAAAGGCCTGACTCAGAAAGATCGGAGAGAAAATGAGCTGCTAGACGGAGAAACAAGTGAGACCTGTACCTGCACCAAAACACGCAATGCGCAGCCACACGGCTCAGCAGCATCAATCAGAGCTCCATTTCACAAAAGTACGACGTACAGGCAGGCGTTAAAAAAAAAAAAAACGTGGCCCCTGTGAAATGAACAATGGCCAGGGTGTCTGTAAGAAACAATCAGCGGGTGGTGACGGTTATTGTGAGTCACCATCTATCCAGAAAGCAGCTCTTTCACCACTGTGTGCAGTATAGAGGCCCTCCACCCCCTCCCCGCCTCTGTCTCTCTGCCCCTCTGCAGTCCAAACAGTGCAAGCCGCATAACGCGATATGGTATAGCGGTCATGGCAACCGGGGCATCCTCGGGGGCTTCACTGTACTGCAGGCCACAGTCTGCCTTTGTCATGCATTCACAGCTGACAAACCCTGCAGGCAGCATGTGATAGTTTAAGGTTATTAAAACTCACTCCCTCGCAGGCACTGCTTTATTTAACTCTGCTGTTATGGTTTCCACCGCAAGGCTTCCAAACACTCAATCAAAGCTCATGTGACAGCATCTGTCAGTGACCATCAGCCAGCTGCACCATGTGGAGCCGTGAAATAATTCCAGGTGCGCCACACCAGTTCAGCATCTAATCTGCCGCATCATCAAACCTCAGGGTAACCAACGATCTCTGGGTCTTTGTTTCTGCATCACAGGGTTTCAGGTGCATCTCACAGCAGGCATGATGCTGGAAGATGCCATGACAGCTTCAATTCAGCACAAAAAAAACCCCCCAAAACAAATATCAGTGCAGCTGTGCAATAAATACTTGGTTTCAATGCAGATTTTCAGCTGGATTTTGGAGAATCACACGCATGCTTTTGAGACCAGAAGCAGCATCATCAATCTCTCCACAGATGTGTGTGTGTGCTGCTGTTTGTGGAGCCTAATGTCCTGCATCACTCACAAGCTGCCGCACGTTTTGCGCCTGTGGAGCCAATTTAACGCGCACAGCCACTGTGCGCCACGCGTGACTGACACAAAACGCGTGCGGGGCTCATTGACAGTTTCGTGCGTCGCCAAGGAGACGGATGGATGGATGAGGGATTGATAGATGGACGGATGGAGGGAGAGGAAGGGGGCGGAGGTGTCGTAGTGCGGGTTTCACCACGGTCCTCCCCGGCAGCTCTTTTCCCTCAGCCTCCCTCCAATTCCCTCTCCTCCCTCCCTCCCCCACCGTGATGCTTTCGCGCTCCCTTCATGCCTCCGTCATGCAAAGAAAAAAAAAAGAGAAAAACGTGCCTCGGATTCGGCTTGTGATGCAAAGATACTGCGTAAAAGCGAGAAACGAAAAGGCAGCGACGCATTCACGGAGCTGGATCATGCCTCACCCCCTCTCTCTCTCTCTCTCTCTCTCTCTCTCTCCACCTCCCCCCTTCACCACCACCTCCTCCTCCTGTTTATATCTGCTACCCTCCTCCCACCGACTTCACCATGGCGCAGTTTACTATTAAGCTACATGACATTCTCTCAATCAGACCACCGCAATCACCCTCTTTGAGAAGCAGCAGGGAGGCTGTTTTTCCTCCTTTCTCTCTCTCTCTCTCTCTCTCTCTCTCTCTCTCTCTCTCTCTCTCTCTTTCTCTCTCCACGCTGGCAGCGAGTGCGACACATTGATTCATGCTTCATCATCTTGCTGCGACATCAGCAGTCTACCTGCCGCCTCTGTCAGGCTCCCAGTCAACACCGATTCAGACTAAAAACAAGCCTCCTCCTCCTCTTTTAAAATGGCTGAGGTTTGGAGAGAGACGGAAGCTTGGGTAGGAAACGGCACAAAAAAAATCACACAAAATCGACACCCAAAATCGCTCCGTTTCACCTCCGAGGTGTGCGTTCCTTCTTCCTCCGGCGCTGTCCGAGGTACTGAAAGCGCATGAAAACGCCCACACCGAATATACGCATTATAGCGCACCGCATCCATCCACTGCGCGATTGAGATTTATCACCCGGGAGGTCACGCATTCCCGTCCTCACCCTTTTTCATTTCTCCCCTCCAAAAAAAAAAAAAAGAAAACTCCTCCACTATCATCCTAAAACAACCAAATGTTCTCTCTTACACCAGCATCATTCAGGCTTTTAAAAATCGTCGCAAAAGCATCTCCATTTCCAATGCGCAAAAAGGAACCAGACGGATAAACGTAGAAATGATTTTGTTTTTTTTAAATGAGGAAATCTGAAAGGAAATCGGTCTTACCTGCTCCTGGTGTCGGTGCCCCGCAGTCAGTATGGGAGGAAATGTCTGCGTATATCAACAGCTAACCGATACCAGCCTCTCTCTGTATATGACTGGGATGCTGCAAAGGCACTGCTGCTTCCTCCTCACTTCTTCTTCAATGGGGGGGAAAGCGGCGCAGCTCTCGTCAAAGATGGCGGACACTTTTGACGTCAGCAGCAGCTTTTAATAGATATCTGTCAGCGAGAGAGAGAGAGAGAGAGAGAGAGAGAGAGAGAGAGACTTCAAATAAAGTCTTTGTTATCAGGGGCAGCTGCACGGATGGAAGATCAACAACTGAATATTTGGGATTTTATTTTGTCAACTGCTGCTGTTTGTGTGCTTCACATGCCACATATGGATCCAACAGATCAGCTTTTTTCTGCATCAGTTAAGGATTTCTGGCTTATCTTGCCTTCATTCAACATTTTCCTAAGTTTTTTTTTTTTTTTGCAGCCTCATGGCTGTTATTGGACTCTGGCAACAGAATAAAATGTGCACGTATTCCAGCAAAACTCAATCTGCAGAGTCACCGTTCGTCGTCTTGTTCTTCTCAGTGTCAGCGGGGTCTGAGTTAGAATACTATAATTTTAAATCAAATCATTTAGAACTATGCACCATGTAAGTGCAACATCCTCTGCAACGACACAAGCCTTTATTTTGAAAAGGCCTCAGTATCCATACAGGCAAAACCATTTTCCTGATGAGGGTCTGGCACTGAAATGTTGGTAATAAATGCATTTTTGCAAGTCACACATTGTGCAGGAGTCTTATGGGAAACTTCTGGGCATGCTTTCCTCTCTTTTACATACCTGCTTTGTAAAATAGATGTGCAAAGAGTTCCTTTGTCTGCGGTGATCAAAACTGTACCTGTTTCGCCCCGGGGCTACACAGCTAAACCCCCCCTTTGATTTATTATCAAATTGAGAGGCCTCAGGTTAACACTGCTGGTCAGCTGGGGCTTTTGCATGTTCCTCCTGTGCCTGTGTGGGTTTTCTCTGCATGCTTCGGTGTCCGGCAGGTTAATCTGTGATTCTAAATGGGCCCTAGGTGTGTTGTAGCCCTGTGACGGACTCTGATCTGACCTGCTGCAGGATAAATAAAGCACTGATGGATGAAGGGACATGAGGCCCGAGCTTAAAGAACGTCAAAACAGACGCCTCCTCCAGCGCTACAGATCACGCTGCATTTACACGGTTCATATTACTGAATTATCTGAGTTTAATCAACTTGCAAAACCTGCAGGATTTCAGTGTCCCTGCACTGGAAAACTGCAGACTCAGACATGAAGAGGAGCTGTGGGTTAATAGAGGTCTAAAAGGTCACTTCTGCTCCAGACCATGAAGCTGGTCGGTGCTCTCTCTAGTGAGCACGTAACTTGCAGAAAATTAGACGACATGCACATCAGAAGTAATTGTGCTCCAGCCTTAATGACCTTGAGGACATTTTTGAAACTCGCTGGCACCAAGCTGAGTGTGATGCTTTGCTGTATCATCACCGGATCCAACGTCACAGAAAAGGACATCCGAGTGTTGCAGAAAGACGAAAATGTAATTAAAGTATTAAAAGGCTGGTTGTCCTGATTCTTCCATCCACCACTAAGGTCTGACACAATAAGGCTGGTGAGATTCACTTCTTATTAGAAAAGCACATGAATCATGGCTTATTTAGACTGAAATGTGGATTAATTCACTACTTACAACCAGTGCACTTTCCTCCTGTTTGATGAATGCTTGCTATAATGCTCAGCTGTTTTAGAAAGTTATTCAGCCTCTTCAAGATATATAGTTGTGACATGTTTCCTTCAGTAGGAACCAAAGCAGCCACAGACAAAAATACATGATTAGTTTTGGTGTTTTCATGGGACTTTTTGTACACAAATATTCCCTTTAACCTCTTAACAGGCACCAGTTTGCCAGCAGCTCATTTAAATGAGTTCAAAGCATTTCACTGAAAGTTACACTGTCAAAAAATAAACAGTTTTTAACCGTATTTGTCCATCATTCTGCTGCAGGTTTTCCTTGTTTTGTTAAATCACAGATAATATCTAGTAAAATCACAAAAAATATATGAATTTGCATGCTGGCAGTAAAAAAACAGGCCAACACTGTACATAATGTCAACTTCAAACATGTGTCGTTTCACAGTATGTTCTTTTACTATTGTGACCATAAAACTAGAGTGTTTTACTGTATTTATATTCTTATTTCACAGATGTGATTGTTGCTGTTATGTAAAAGAAAAACAATGTATAGTTCAGACTGACAAACGGCACATACAGAGTTTCCCTGCTTTGTTAAGTTACAGAAAATATTTAGTAAACGACAGAAGAAATGCAATAATTCACATTTTGACTGTAAAAAATAAAAATAAATGGTCAAAGCTGCAAACAATGTCCAGATCAAAAATGATAATTCATTCTTTTACAATGTGTGACCATAAAAATCCACTATTTTACTACATTTATATTAGCTAATAATATAAATATCTTGTAGATATTTGCAGTTGCTTTTACTGCTTCTACAGGTTTTGAACTGGCACCTTTGTTGCCATATTTTTGCATGTTTTTGCAGATTTTTTAAAATGGTATTTTATTTATCTTTTTATAGAGCATAAATGTTTGGACATTACACATGCTGCACATAATCCCATCAGTTTGATTCTCCACAAATCAGCTGTTCATTTAACTCTGTGCATAATCTGAATGTTCTGCTTCTTATTAGTTATTATCATAAATGAGGACAAAAAAAAATCCCTGAAGCAATATTTTAACAGATAGGGTTAAGGTTGTGTTTTAGCCCACAGGCTCAACAATTTTCAGAAGCTAGATGATGCTATTTATACTGTTCATACCATTATTTATCTCTACCTGTAGATTTAGATGATCTATTTTCATATTGTATCCACATGTATATATTGATATGTCAGTTTGTTCAAACCACTCTGTCCAAACTGTTCATTCTGTTTATACTATAGCATACTGTATAAAATGCACTTCACTGTTTCTTTTGCACTGCATTTCATTGTCTTAGTGTTTGTACTCTGTACAATTAAAATAAAATTAATCTAGTGTTGCCGTTTAAACAAAGCCGCACAGTTCTTCTGTTATAAGTTTTACCATTTGAAGATGCTAAATAGACAAAAAGTTCCATAGAAAGGGGGTCGATGTCGAGGGGACAGGGCTGTGCTTGTTATTTGTAAATGGGCTGTTTAAGTCAACATTTTGCATAACTCAGTGTCATAAACAGTTATCTCACATCCCAGTTCCAGCACATCAGCAGAACATGGCATTGTGACTTTTTTTTTTCTGTCAGTTACTCAGAAGAAAAAGATGGCCTGACCTTGCACTGAAGCACTTGTTCTTTTCTGCAACCTTTTTTCTTTCTGAACGGCAGCGACCCTGCAGCAACAGAAACACACAGAATGTACATCAGACAGCCGTGATTTATTTGCAATTGTAAATACATGTATGCACATCTCATTTCCACACTCACTGCTCCAGAATTAAATAAAAAAAAGAAGCTAAATGCTAACTATGTGGATTATGACTGAGGGTTTATATTTCTGATCAGTTACTGAGGAAAATCAGGCACAAAGAGACGGATTGATGTTTTCCCAGCACGTCCACACTGATCGTCTGTGGACTCGGCGGCAGCGTGGGAATGTCCCCCTCCTCTCTCTCTCTCCTCCTGCCGCTGCTTGGCACCGTAACAAATGTGTCTTCAATTGCTCTGAAGCGAACCTGTCTCCTAAATTAATGATAATGATAACTCTGCATGAAAAATCCATTTGAGGAGGAGAGCCAGAGGAGAAGAAGAGGGGAGTGTGTGTGTGGATGAGTGTGTGAGCGGTGACTCCCCGCGTGTCTGCTGAGGACGGCTTGTGTGTTTACTGTGTCATAGGTGGGCTCGGATGTGTGTGTGTGTGCTTGTGTGTGTGGAGAACGGATCTACAGGTTCCTCGTTCATCGGTTCCTCTGGAAAACAATATAACAGGAGTGTGACAAAGCAAATTAAGCATTGATGGAAGTGCAGGATTGTAGTTTAGTTTGAAGAAACTGTGCAGGATCAGGTTACAGTTTCCAATTGGAGGGCCTCTGAAGGCCTATTGTAGATCCATGACACATCATTTATCTGCTATAAATTCATTTAATTAATTGTATAATGCTTAGACAATGCATTTAGGGCTGACTGTCTGGACCAGGACAGACCATATAGATCTGATACTAAATCAAAGCTCTGAGCAAAAATGGACTTATGGGGTACTAATGAGGTTGTAAAATGTGTAACAGCATGTATGCATTTTTGATTAGTTTGAATTAATTTCCTTGAGACATCATTATTATTTTGACTATGGCTGCACAATCAATTGTTTCAGCATCAACAGTCACAGGAGGTGCAAAGCAAAGCTAAACTAGCAACTAATCTATCAAAAGTCTGTCCAATGCAACATAATTTACTCAGATTTAAGGGTTCTTGGATAACTACATTCACAAAACATATAGTTTGTTAATCTGCAGGCTGTGCACAGCAAAACGAGCGAGAAACAGAACAGGAAGTTTTGGTTGAAAAACAAATGCAACACGAGTTGTACTGAAATATTTTAGCTGCAAAAAAGGATGATGTTGACCATAAACACTGCATTGGTTTGGCCATTTAAATCAGCACCACAAAGCTCTGAATGATGAATGCAAAGCTAAAAACTATTTCAGATGCTTTTTTTGCCCGTGTTTATCCATATGAGAAAGGTTCCAAAGCGCTTCTTTCAGTTAAAAAAAAAAAAAAAATCCCTCCTCACTCCTCTACAAAATCACCCTGATCATTGTCGAATCATGAATTCTTTCAAAATAGAGTTATTCAAGCTATCTGGGGAAAATTCCTTTTTTTAAAACTGTGTAATGAATATAACAGAAAAACAAAATACCACAATGTGAGATTTTTTCCCCCCAGTATCATGCAGGATGAATCTTGACAGACCTTTTTAAACAGCAGACATTAACTTAGAGGAGATCCTGCTTTAATGCATAATGTGGCAGCTGTGGCTCAGGTGGTAGAGCAGGTTGTCCAATAATCGCAAGGTTGGCCATTTGATCCCCGGCCCTTCCACAGTCGAAGTGTCCTTGGGCAAGACACTGAACCCAAAAGTTGCTCCCAATGGCAGGCAGCACCTTGCATGGCAGCTCTGTCGCCATGAATGTGATCTACTCTCAAATGCACATCATTTTGGATAAAAGCTTCTGCTAAATGAAATTGTATAATTTCGATTTTGTTAACGTGACACTATAAGAGGCTGTAGCCATGTTAGCAGTTCTGTAAATGGTGCTTTGAGCTAAATGCTAATGTCGGCAGGAGCAATGGTAACATTTCTAAGTTTATCAGGTTTCACTATCTTCATTACGCATGTCGTGCCACAAACATTTAATAAATTGAACGTGCTGTTGAAGCTGAAGTGGATGCATTTAGTTTTACAGGTATGTGATCATAACCAAGGGGCAAGAACTCTTGAAAAATTGACATGACGATTGTGCTCAAGGTGAAAATGTAAAGAGACGAGTGTTTGTAGTGAATTTCACAGAAATAATTGTTTAAATTTTGCATGATTCCCTTAAAGTTTTAGCACAGAACAGTAAATACCTTTAAAGAGCATTCAGGTTATCAAAAACTAGCAAAAACCCAAATTTATTATTTCATAGGCCACAGGTCTTTAAGTCGTGATAACAACAGGAGTTAAATAATATAAGAAACTGAAGACACTAATGGAGGAGTATAGGCCTAATCAGCAAATCAAAGAGAATAACTGATTTTTATTGCAGGTTTTAGAGCCTGTTTTCATGCAACTGTCCTTTATCATGGATCATGCTGGATTGCTCATGTTCCTTTGGGGGGAAAAAATGGTATAAACAACAAATACATGCACGGTGAGGTTAGAATCTACGACTGCGTTATTAAAGACCCCTGTTAACCCCAATTGTTTCAATGCTGGTCTAATTCTACCTGTCCCCGAGGTTTCTGTTCATCAGTTGGTTGGTGGGAATTTGATAAGACACGTTAATTTAGGAATATAAACTATGCCAGCAAAATAAATTCAAAATAGTATGTTTTGATTCTTTCACATGACAGAGGGAAATATATTAAAACAGCAATGTACAAAATATTCTTTTCCAAGTGCAATTCATGCATGAATTGTAAGTCCTGGTTTGGTTCCTCTGACTGACATATTATTATATACAAATGCATTAAACAATAATAATAAAGCATCAGTGTGGTAGCAGCTCGTTACTGTTGGAGCTGCTGTAGGTTTGAACTGCTTTATATTCAGCTTGATGTTTGGAGATGCAAGATAAATCTGAAGGGTTATCAGATGCTTAACGGGAGATGAAAGAAGAGAAAACACAGTTCTGATACACAAATCTGTTTTTAGTTTGTCTCTAATCTTTGACTTCTGGTGAGATATCGATCAGCTGAACATTTATTGAAATTGGTGAGAAGTTTAGAGGGAAAAATCTCTTCGGAACGGAGCTGTTAACATCTGAAATGTGACTGATTACACACCAAAATTAGTTGTATTTTTAAAGCATCTTATAACATCTATTGTGTGAAATCATCATCTTCAAAGTAACTAAAGCTGTCAGATAAACGTGGTGGAGTAGAAAGTTTAATATTTAGATCCGAAATGTAGTGGAGTGACAGGATAATGTAGCATAAAATGGAAATCTTGCCTTGATAATAATTCAATTTTATTTTATTCTGGGATGGGCTACATATTGTGCACTGCTATGCATTCCTAGCTCAGAGTAAAAAAAAAAAATCATTAAAGATTAGTTATGTGTTAAACTCCTGCTGTTTCCCCCCTCACTATTAGTTCATTCATTTCCTCTTTGATTTTCATAAAATAGCATGAATGAACTAAAAATAGTGAGACATGTCTTCCAATGACTCAGCAAATTCTTCCAGGATAATAATAAGAATAATAATAATAAATAATGTACCTCCTCTTTCTCACAGAGATTTGCAACACACACTTGATTCAGGTTAATCCCATTTTTTAAGCTACTTTATTAATACTATGAGAATTTCAGATTATTATTATTTTTTTTGTCTGACAGGGTTATCAGCTGTCTGAACCAGGCATTGTCAGCTTATTTCCAGAAACATCCCTCTGGCACTTCTGCTGCTTATCTTTCACATTTCATCCTCCACAGAGCTGCTCCAGATTGAACCGCCCGATAAAGCCGGAACGCTGCAGGTTCTCCGGCTGCTGGATTTGGGAGCGAGTTGGTCACTGTCATTTAGCGTTTGAGTATAATGTGATGCCTCTAGATGCTGAGAGAACAGCTCATCTCTTCCTCACTTTACTTGTCTTTTCATGCATTAAAGCTTGCTTCTTCTTTTTTTTTTTTCTTTTTTTGCAGAAGATTAAAGAGAATGCCTAACTTTGCAGTGGAGCCTTTTGAAGTCAGAGGGGTATTTGCAGGAACGGGTGGTGTGGATGTGAAAATGAGGTGTTTGGGGAACTCGGAGGGGGGAAAGGATGGAGAGCTTGGCTTTAGCGGAGCTTCGTCTCACGGTCAAAGAGCAAAAACACAGCAAGTGGAGGAGAAGATTAGCCGCAGCATTATCAACCCTGTAGCAGACAAGCTCAGACGCTCTGATCTCTCTCCCTCTTCTCTGACTGATTTCATTCTTAATTAAACTTCACGGGGGGAAAGCGGGAGGCGAGGAGGATGAGGGGTGAGCTGTGAAAGAGTGACGAGGCGAAAAAAAAAAAAAAACATAAACAGAAAAAAAAAGAGGTGTGAAAGAACCGCAAAGGACAAAATCGACTGAGACAGAAGTATGACATTAGAGACGAGGGGAGGCAGAGATGGAACACACTCTGCTGGGTGTATAGACATGATACGTATTTATATTTATTAATGTCTATGTGTGTGTGAAGAGAAGGAGGGCAGGATGAGGGATGAAGCCGGGCTCAGTGTGGGGGAGGGCGATGCAGTAACAGCAGCAGCAGCAGCAGCAACAACAGTCTTGCTGTGACTCAGCACTAAAATCTGCCTTTCTCTCTCCCTTCAAATATCATCCCTTAGTCATCCTACCAAACACACCATTAGACCTATTTTTCATCAGTCTGTTGGAGAGCTTGTCACGACGGTGCGTTTCAGTTGGCCGTCGTGTGGAGGAATGTTCCATCTGATTATGTTGTTTCTCAGGGTGGATTCAACCATGAACAGAAGGCAGCAGTGAACGCATTTCAATGTATTTGTTTGACATTCTTATTAAACTCCACTGGTGCAAAATGTTTAAGTGCATGAACCATATTCAGTCTGAGTTTTGATGTAGCTATGCTTCACTTAGTATTTCATTCTTCATAATTCACAAGGAGGCTTTGCACTTTTCACAAACACTGCATTTATGTGACAGATTAATTTACTGGCTGTTTCAACACTAACAACACAGCCTTTAAAATAATTAAATTTGTTGCTATAGAGTAAATTGCCAAGTAAGAAATGAAGAAGTGAACCCTCACAGGACTCCCCACTGTCAGTCACTAAACATTCATTACATTGTGTGTGTATGTTTGCAGGATTAAATGCAACATCCAGAGGCAGCTACCTAGATTTTCATCATGCCCCTATGTATGATGACAATACAGCTATTCTATTCTATTCTATTCTATTCTATTCTATTCTATTCTATTCTATTCTATTCTATTCTTCTGTACACTAAAATGTGCTAAAAGTACCACCTCAAGTGTACATCTGTGCAGTCTGGCTAGAGGACGGTTATTTAGCTGTTTTGTAAAACGTCTAATGTAAGAGTATTTAAAAGGCAAAAGTGATCATCTTTAAATGAAAAATTTTAGCTAATAGAACTGCTGAAATGTATCAAAAGTGAAAGTACTCATAAAAAAGGGAAGATTAGCCCCAGTGAAATGATAAATTTTACATATGAAAACAACATTAGTGGATTTTTAATCACAAATATATGAATATATGAGGCAGACGCTAGTGGAATTTGAAAGAAACACTATTGAAGTTTTGACTATTAGTAGTCATCGTGCACACTTCTGCTGTTTGGTTTCATGTTGCTATCAAATGAGAAATTAATCACCAACTATGTTGATAATTGTTCTGTTTAAACTATTTTTGAAGGGGAAAAAAATCTGATTGTAGGCTCTTACATTTTTGTATTTTCTGCTTTCTGTCCTCTTCTATGACAGCAAACTGACTAAGCTTTTTTATTTTTCCTTTTAAATCATTTTCTGACACACAGACTAAACAACAAACTGATTGATTCAGAAAATAATTGACAGATTAATCAACAATGGACAAAAATGTTCTCAGTTGCATTAATCAATAATTAGGGGCAGTAATATGCCAACAAAGAGAGCCAGCAAACCAGCGCAGGATTATAAATATTAAAAAAATAGGCTTTAAAAATCTTTTTTTACAAGCAGTGCATTCAACACATCTGCTGCATCTGTTGGATGTACACAGGATGCTTTAACAAGAAACACAAATAGTAAAATCAACTTAAGTATTAAAACTACACATGCTCATGTGGCAACAAGTTGGATGCAAAACCAGTTAACATCCAACACAAACAATGCATCATATTTTCAATGCAAATTACAGGTTTTTAAAATCTTAATCAGTAATTTGAGTATATGTGTGAAAGAAATGCAGCATGTTTCCCTCTGTGGTTTAGCTTTAAGTAGCAAGAATGCATACAAGTACGATAACAACAAGTGTATTTGAGTAAAATACGAAATGTACTTTACATAAC
The DNA here is from genome assembly GCF_000690725.1 of Stegastes partitus. Lineage (NCBI taxonomy): Eukaryota > Metazoa > Chordata > Actinopteri > Pomacentridae > Stegastes > Stegastes partitus. Next base: position 78,524 of record NW_007579470.1, on the reverse strand, counting down.
AGTTGGTGAGTATTTATGTATTTCAATATTTTATCCCATAAATGTTTCTGACTCTCTCTCAGACTCTCCCCATGTCACCGTTCTGTGTTTTGCTTCTCGCTGCGTCTACCTGCAGGCCTGTTGCGTTGTTTTGTCTTTACAGAGGCGCTGAGCCGTGAGCAAACGCACATCAGCGAAGACGTGCATGAAGAATAGCTTTCAGTCGCATCCAGCCCACTGGGGAGAGTGATATTCAATCTGATAATTGAGGTATTGATAGATCGCGAGTGAGTGGCGACATTGATAAGTGTGGGACTGAAGGTCTTGTATCCGATGGTGAGGATGGTTGTCAGGGGGAGAATCGATCGGCATCGACCTGCAGCTCTACACCTCGCTGGCCTCTTTTGTCTTGTCTTTTCTCTCCTTGGCTTTTCTGTTTTCTCTCCTGTGTTTGCTCCACTGCTCCCTTACTTTCTCCCTACCATGTTTTCATTTCTTTCATTGGTTCAATTTGCACCTTTCCTCTCTTCTTTTCTGTCTGGCTTCAGATTTTCGCTGCTGAAGCATGAAGCACACAGACTTAGAGTGTTTGGGTGGGTTGTAGTATTACAAACACTGGGTGTCAACAGCTGAGTGCAACAGAGCAGACAAGAACAGGACAGGACACAACTGGACAGAGCCAAAAAAAAACAAAACACATGATGCAACATAGGGTTATGTAAGTTATCAAGTCTCCTAATCTAATGCAATAAAACCTATAAAAATCCTGGGCAGTGTCACATAAAGTAACACGGCGTAAGGTAGCGTAACATAATGCAACTCAAGGTGATGCAACAATCTAGCAGAGGAGGAGAAGGAAACACAAACAGAGCAGAAGTGGCGAGAGTGCACTGGCCCAGAACCTAACATCCCTCCTGGCTAGCTCACAGGAAGTGGCACATTACTGCCGAATGAACTCAAACTGTGCGTACTCCCATATGTGCATATGTGCGTATATAAAACTGCACATAAATGTGTGTGTGAACGTTTGAACAGCTGACACTGTCCTGCTGCATGACTGAGGGCTGAAATGCCCAGTGAGCAGAGAAATGTGCCCAACGTCAGATCAGGATGAAGGGAAATAAGACATTTCAAGACAAGTGAATAAAAAATGAATTCAGACCTGACAAATAAAAACACGCCACCGTTCTCATATTCTCTGTGTCTGTGAGTTTGATGCATAATTACCTTCACAATGCTTGAATGTGCATAACTACAAGCAGCGGGAACTAAAACTAAAGAAGACAAAAGGATGCTGCACAGAAAAGGAAGAAAGAGCAAGAAAATAATTTTACTTTACACAATTTAGTGCTGACAAGTTCGGCTCATGTAAACAAACTGATTAAAGCCACTGTGTGTGCAATTTGCAAATTCATGACTTCCAATAGTTGTATCAAAAGAGACAGTGGAGCAGACAGTTATTCCTCCAAGGATCTAAGCTGAGAAGACTTAGAACTGGTTGTAAACCGAACCAATTTTTACCAGTCATGCTCCTTTTTATAGGCACATTAGTGGTACAGCTTTATAGATGACAATGTTGGATAGTTCATCTGTCACCATGGTCCAGATTTAAATATTACAGCAACTATTTGATGGATTGCTGGGATATTTTGCACACAAATTCGTGGTCCACGGAGGACACAACCTTCTGATCTTCTGACTGCCACCATTAGGTTAATATCTGAGTGTTGGACGGATTGCCATTAAATTTGTTGCAGACATTCAGGGTGAATTTTAATGACTTTTTAATAGCAGGTCAAAATTTCCCTTTGTCCAATATTTTGGTTTATGAGCAAACGCTTGAATAATTAATCACATTCCAATCATCCTCAGCTAAGCACTGCTATGCTTGGGTATATCACAGAGCTGCTTGCAAGGCTGTAGACTCTGAAGCTGTTCGTTTCATCAGAACTGTTTGTCCACGTAATTGAGAAGTTATTAGCTCATTAAATGGTCATTATCATTACAGATCATTCCCATATATGAGCCAGTAGGGACCTACTCCACCTTCTACTGGGCCACTAGGCATGTTATCCTCTATTCTGATCACTGGTGAACAGAAAGTAGCCCCTACAATGCAGGTGGCCTCTTGCGGACACAAATAAGTGCATATAAAATCTGTGGTGGCGTCGTCACTACCTGGAAACGTACAAAATGGAGCTTTGCAACATGGTAAATGTAGTAATAGGGAGTATTTGAACCCAAACCAAGATCATTTTCTAAACCTATCGAGGTAGTTTTGGTGTCTAAACTTAACCAAACACTGACTGAAAACCGTGGCAACCACCAAACGAGTGAAAACAAAAGCCAAAATGAGACTTTAGTCAAAAAAGTCCACCAACCCCTTCGACCTCCAACTGTAGATATTTCCTCCTCTTTGTAAGTGCAAAATCGCTGCTACATTGCCAACAAATGAGGTGATAGTGGAGCTACATTAATGAGGTGATATTGCACCTACTCAGCCAACTAGAAGGGGGAAGAGGTCCCTGCTGGCCTATATGAATGACGTGCAATGATAGCGCTTATTGAATGCTATGATAACATTGGAAATGGGTGGCTTGTCAGACAGATTTGGAAACCCTACACCTATCTGGCCTCTGAATCTGGAAGCTCCATCCAAGAACTGTGCACAGATAGGCGACACTCCACACTATACAAAGTGACTGTCACATCCAAGTGTCTCTAGATGAGGAAATTGGATAAATAAGAGCAACACTGTTGGTACTCTCCACAAGAGACTATCTAGGAAGTGTGTACATGTATTATATGATTGTTGTGTCTTGCACCACTTTGTGAGGGCCAGTTTTTCATAAGCTTTGGACACACAACATTAAAACCCCTGACTGCTGATCTTCTTGTTGTTGTTCATTTTTTTGTTGTGCAATGTTCTGCTGAGAACCGCCCCTGTAGAACCTCTCACAACACCAGGTTAGTTACATCTGCTTAGTTTAACTCAGAGAAGACACATGCTGTTTAGTTAAACTTGCAGAGAACAACAAGCACCGTTTTTCCTGCCCTTTTGCTGTCCTCATCAAGTAGCAGTCTTTTCCAGTCAAACTTTGCCATCAATAATGTAGTATTTGTCATATAAGCTAACATAAACCCCACATTGTTCTATTTCCTACCTAAATGGTCTACACTTATATAACTCTTTTTTAAACTTGAAGTTCCAAAACGCTCATTGGAATTCATCCAGAAACAGCTATTTGTCATTGTTTTGTTGCATGTAGCTGTTCAAGCTACCAGATCCGACAATGGCAAACAGACAGAAATCCTCCAAGAACAGGAGGCAGTTCCTACTAATATTTGTGCCACATCACTCCTACAGTGAAAAGCTGCCTTTTGGCATGTACCACCTACTGAAACGCTGTGGTAGACCAACTGCAAACCCCCATGACAGCAGCCTCCCAAGCAACGTAAAACACTCTACCCCAGTGAAAAAACTGGTCAGGAACTGCTTGAGGAACATGACCAAGAGCTCAAAGTGATTAGGCCTCCGAACTCTTCAGATCTAAATCCAACTGAACATCTGTAGGATGCACCAGAACGAGTCTCAGGATCCACAAACGGCATCCCGGTGCCAAATACCCCAGGACACCCCAAGAGGTCAGATGGCATACCCCAACAGGTCAGAGGTGTTTGGGCGGCACAAGGGGGGACCTACACAATACAAGGCAGGTAGTTTTAGTGTTTTGACTCATTGGTGTATTTTTTTCAGTATTCCTGGACCAAACATTGTGTACAACTGCAGTTACTTTCCTCAACTTTTCCTCCGTCTCGTCACCTCCCTCTCTTGTTCGCTCCTTTAAATTGCTTCCTTCGCCTTCATTCTCTCCTCACTGTGCAATAACAACCCCAGCACTCCTCCTCTGTGTCTCTTCCTTCCTCTTCATCATGTAACGCACCCCAAGGGTACGGATCAACACTCCTTTCCCCCGGCTCCCCTTCCCCTTTAATCTCACTCTCCTGCCTCATCCTTCTCCTCCCCTCTCTTTCTTGTCGACTCCCCCTTTCATCACCCTTCCCATCCCCAATGCGTCAGGCGTTTCCCAGTTTTCATGTGTGTTTAAGGGTCAGTGAAGTCAGTGTCCTGGTTGGTCAATCGTCTCCGTTACTGCTACCACGTTCACGTGGGCGTGTTTGTCTTCAGATCTTGTGTGTTTGTTGTATAACTCTCCCTGTGGATCATGTACAAAGCTCTGCCGCTGTGTTAGTGTACAATTTGTGTGTGTGTGTGTGTGTGTGTGTGTGTGTGTGTGTGTGAATTGAGCTAATCACACTGCGATGTGCATGCAAATGTTTCACCTCAGCAGATCGAAAGCTAGCTCCCTGTGTCTTGCACCTGCCTGTTGCTATGGAAACTGGGTATCCTCTGTGCGTCACCTGTGCCCATGTTTGGTCTGGTTTCCTGCTCCTTTCTATCAGCTTCCCTCTCGGTCTTTCTCTCTCTCTCTCTCTCTCTCTCTCTCTCTCTCTCTCTCTCTCTCGTCATAATTTACTGTCTTTCCTCCTCTCCCTGTGGTCCAAACCACACTCACTGAAAAAGAAACACGCACACAATTAAAGCACTGGACACAAACCGCAGCCCTTAAGCCTTCTGTTAACCAAATGAATTATGGGTATTTGCATAAGTGATACACTAAGCACAATTCATGCTGCGCGCACACAAACACAACCAGAAACACGACATCACAGACGAAACATGAAATATATCTGAAACACAAGGATCACAGTGAAAATAGCTGCAACATGTGACTCTGTGATGCTCTGAAACAGAATTAGCTATGCTTTGATCAGCGTTTGTTTACAGTTCAAATAGATGTGCCCCTCTTTATGAATCAGCAATGAGAAACAACATGGCTCATACCAAAAGCATAGTAATTATTCATCATCAGACCCTGACTGGCACAATATGGCACTGGAAGTAGAGTTCACCTATATGAGTTTATGATGTTCTTCTTCCCAAATACCAGTGTTGATACTCAGTTGCAACAACCAATCTAACACATGCACACACAACTTTTAGCATTAAAGCTTCTGTCTGGATACTCATTAAGCCCCTAAAAAGTCAACTATGTGTTTAGGTTACATATTTAGAAGATTTTTCAATGAAAATAAGCCTTCGTGCCTTAAAATGGCTTAGATATAACTGTTCCTCTTGAATATGAAGATCTATAAATTCTCTGCCTCCCTCTTCAACAACTCCTGCAGCTGGAGCACATCAGCTCCCCTACAACTCTGCTCAAACACTGTTAAACTTCTCCATGCTACACAAGGGCAAGTGGTAATTTTTGAACGGGGAATCGAATCTGAAAAAGAATAATGCTACAGAAAGCCTCACCCTGAAAGGATTGGTTCCTTAAGTTTGTCACATGTGAGACCCCGAAAGTCTGAATCTGTATTTTGAAAGATTTTTATCACTCAGCCATGTTGTTGACTGCTTAGTCTGTACATCCAGCATAGTAAAACAACAACAACAAAAACACACCATTCCGACATCTTACTAAGGTGAAAAGGTAAGTTTGTTCAAGATATGGTGGAAAGAAACAGCTAGCATTCTCCTTCTAATGGAAAAAAAAGTAAATAATTTGATCATTTACAGGCTAAATCTTGTTTGTTTAATCTGCACACACACAAAAAAGTGTAAAAATTAGTGTTGCATAACTTCTTGTTTCTTGGCCAATTGCAGTTTAGGAAGTCATGGCACCCAGCCATGAAACAGTCCAGCACCACTGTAACATGAGTCATTTTTACACATCCGTTAACATCGTTAATCAGATGTAATGTCAGTTCTATTTCCCTGAGCCATTCTTGTTTGTCAAGTGTTGCTCCATCGTGAGCCTTTGAGGGAATTATCTAAATCCAATTGACCAAAAACTGCCTCTTTAATAAGAGAATCTTAGTTATCTGCATGTGTAAAATGTTTCACTGTGATTATATTTTCTCCATGAACTGGTGGAGTGTCAACAGTATGACACGTCCTTTGAATTAAGCAACACAATAGGTATTTATTCCATGCCCTTAAGAATGACACAAGCGGTTTCTAGTCTAATGCTCTGATCAACAGGACAACTTCATTTGTGAGTGCCTTCAGAAACAGTAACATATCTGTGTTGATAAATATACCTAGTTTATGACGTAACAATGATGTGGTTAAGATATGGTTAGGTTCAGGCGTAAAACCAACCTGCTGTGGATTAAAATGAGTGCTTTGTTAAGGTTCAGGTTAAGGTTTGGGGACCATCATCATCATGGCTACAATCATAAACACAAAGGTTAGGTACCGCTGTGGTCATGCTTTTTAAAAAAGCTGCCTTATTGGCTTTAAAACAGAAACAGTGGTCTCCCATGACCTGTCCATCCACCCCAACCTCCTCTCTATGCAGACTTTGTTGCTCCATGAAAAGATCACTTTACATCAGGTTTGTGAATTAAATGTAAACCTATTTTTATGTGCTTACAGAAACTTTTCTCAAAATTTGTTCAACACAGTAAAAAACCGAAGCACAACAAAGAAAGTATTTAATGTGGATCATTACATCCGGCCAATTATACCCAGGATGCTTAATTATGCCAGTATCAGCATCCCTACCGACGCACTACCACCCACCTACATGCACACTGTGCCCCGACAAACTGCTTTGCAAACAAACTCTAGAAAAAAATAAGTTCTATGCAATTGTGCTAAGTTACTGTCTGGCAGACGCTGATGCAGCTAATAAGGAAAAGAGTAGGTCTTGGCTAGCCGTGCAATGTCTGCACACTGCAACAACTCCGAGACAACTTTACCCAAGGTTGCCAGATTAGTTTTGGACAGTGGGGCGCCAGGTATCAGAAAGCAGGGAGGAAAATGAGGATAAGGACAGAAAGAGACAGAGAGTCAAGCAAAGACAGATAGATGAGACTCCAGTTGGAATGACAGCGGGTAAGAAAGAGAGAGCGATGGGGTCTATCAGTGTGAAGCTAGTGGGGGAGGAACAAAAAGCCTCCACTGCAGTGAAACAACCCTCGACCAGGCTGACCCTCCTCCCCTTTCTCCTCATCGATTTGGTAGTGCAGCAGCAGCAGCAGCATAACAAAACTCTTGCAAAAAAAAAATAAAAAAATCTCCCCAGCTCTGCAGTGGCTGCCCAGCTTTGGAAAACACCCCTCTTTCGTCCTCCCCACAACCCATTACCACCTCCAGCCTTCAACCCTCCTATATTTGGAAAAACAGCACCTCCTCCCTGACACCTCCTCTGTGATTCCATATACAGCAATGACAGGGCAATTTTTTTTTTTTTGCAAGACACTCTTTCACCACTTCCCTCCCTTGCACACACACACATCCATACATACACAATCTGACTTGTGAATCTCGCTACATCTCCCCCCACCTTCCACTGTGTCTGACTTGGAAAACAAAGCGTTCCTCTCTCTTGACCTACAATAACCCCCATGCACACACTGTTTTTCAGTCACCTCACTCTCATCCTTCCCCTCTGTTGCTCGCTTTAACTCCTGCTTATCACCCACTGGCTGTTCGGGAACAAAACCTCCACCTGCTTTTGTCTCTTCTCCACCCTGCGGCACATTTTCTCTTGTATGATAAAATCAGGAACATATGAATATTCAGGGCTGTTTGGTGTTCCGGTAATTGTTTTCTCTTGGCGTCCTTTTTGCTCTTCTGGCTACAGCGAGCTGCAGCGTATGGCTGCATCATTATCATGCAGCGAGAGAATACGGTGACAACGACAAGTGTGATGTGCAGAGCTTTAAGGGAAATAATGCAAATGAGAAGCATAATCATAAGTGACAAAGATTCTTCAAACTCCTCATTAGACCCTCCTGATATTTTACAAGATAAATGCACAACAGGGTGAAAGTGTTTTCTGCAAAATAATACATTCCTAATTTGATTTTTTTTGTTGCTATTATAATAAAATGGATGCCTATATGACACTAAGACTCTGCAGGGATTTGAGAATAATCATTGGAATTGTACTGAAAGTTGCTACCAGTCATGACTTGATGCATGAGTGGCAGCAGGATTTCACAAAGTTGCTCTGTCTTCTTGTCACCCTCCCCTTTTACATAACATTCATCTGCATTATTTATAGACTTATCAGAAAGCCCTGCCGACAATTCCTTATATAACATTCATATTTTACGACCCTGTTTTGCTGGTTGAAGTTTGATTAAAATGCACCTCCTGCTCAGGAGTCCTACCACTGCTGAGCAATCGGCCACTGAGGAGGCCTTAATCAGTGGGGAGGGAATGTCTATAAATGTGTGTGAGAGACTGAGCCCATCTCTCCTTTCATTTCTTCTTTTTTTTTTTTTCTTCCCAAAGAACCGGAGGAGACAGTTTGGGGAGGCTGCAGATGATACTGCAGTATGAAAACAGAGCCAAATGCAAAGGCATAACAGCAGCTTTGAAACTTTTCCCTGACATGTTGCAGCATCTCACACTGTCAGTAACTTGTTTAAAATGAAGCCATAGAAGTAAGTATATCATTTAGAAAACATTTTAAATCCAAAATATCCCTCCAAATGAAAAGTTCTAAACTATTTCTGCTCGGCACAACATTGTCATTAGCAAAAAAAAACTTCCCTATTTGAATAAGCAGCATGATGCAACATTATCACCAGCCATTAGGAGTCACGCTTTGCTGGTCACCTGATGGATGTGAGGATGTGAGTAATATTCACTCTTCTTTTATTTTGTTGTTTTCCACTGAGATCTGAACATTTCTTCACTATATCAGCCAGGCAGTTGCCAACTGTGGCAGCCCAGTCTTGCAAAAAAAATGTGTAATAGCTATAGAGGTCCACAAAAAAAGCAGTAAAGATGTGAGATGGCCAAGTTTTGCAGCGGCTATTCGTGTAGCTGAGTGTCGAAAACAACTGGAGCTTTGTGTTTGGCATTTGCAAGGATGGATTTTAGCCCAAAACGTGATATTTTTCTTAAATTTGACCAAGTATTTTTAGTGCTCAAACTTAGCTTTGTACGAAAGCAAACAACGACTAACTAGGAAGGTTAACGCATCCCAACGAATGCATGATCTACCTCCTCAGCCTCCTTATGTGGACTTTGTTGTCCTTTTTTGTGTGAGGTGAAAGAAATTCACGATTCACATGAACATACAGTCGTCCTCAAATTTATTCATACTCTCCCATTAAAGTAGGGGAAAAAAACAACTGTCACTGAAATAAGCTGACAAAAGTAATAGTAAATAAAAAATTAATGAAAATCATGACATTGCTTTTTAATTGTGGTTCAACAGAGATATTAAAAAAACAACAACAAAAAAAACACACAAGCAAACAAGCATGATGGGACCCATGAACTAATATTTTGTTGAACAACCCTTTGAGCCAATTACTGCAATCAAGTGTTTTCTGTAGCTCTCAATCAGATTTCTGCACCTGTTGACAGGTATTCCGATTTTGGCCCACTGCTCATCTGCAAAGTGCTCTAATTTATTTGTTTTTTTTTAATTATTCTTTTCAACCACGAATCAAAGCAATGTCTTATTTCACTAAATTAGAATTTAGCAATTTTTTATTTGTTATCGCTTTTGTCAGTTTCTAGTTATGTGAGTGACTATTGTGAATTCTGCCTTTTCTGTAATAGAAGGGTATGAATACATACGTTGTTAGAAAAGAACAGGCCCCAAAAAACACAGGCATCTCAGTTGTATTACCTTTACTATGAAATTAATCATTTTTTTTGTGATGTTTACTAATGAAACTATTACACATTTGCAGCAGGTAGTGAACAGAAGTTATTAGAAGCAGCGCAGCAATATAAATAGGTGCAACAAGCTGCAGTAAAGCGGATGAGAATAATGAAATATTATAGTTCCCTGTGGTGTTGTGGACCTCCAGTAGCCCTACAGAGCAAAGCCTTTGTTTGTTTACAAAAAAACTTCATGGGGCACCTTTAAAGTTGCAGGTCGTAAAACCAAAAAAGAAAGAGATGAAAAAATGTTGAAAAGCTTTTTTATCATAATTTTCTGTGAGCTTGTCACTACAAGCGATGCTCTTTAGATCACACAAATCCCTTTTTCTTTAATATAATATTACATAAAATATTGATTCGTGCAGCTTTAAACCAGACACAGTCATATATCCAGTAACCAGAGAGAGCAGACAAAGAGAGAAAACGGTTTCTTTTCAGTTAATTTTCCTCTTTTCTTTAGTACAATATAATATTATGTCAGCTACATTTCCATAAACCCCTTTGCATGTTAGCTTCATTTAACTTCTGTTTCAGCATTGCAAAAACAAAAATATGCCTTATTTCAGTTTTAATGGAAGTCCACAAAGGCAATGCCTTTCATAGATAATTTTATGTGGTGATCATATCACAAATCATTTGGTCTCCCTGGGCAACAGATGCCGCTTGTCCACCACCGCCCCCCAGCACGATCACAGTATCAGCTACTGTACACAGTAAAGCAGTATTTTTTTAATCCAATCTTAAAAATGTGATGTTAATCATTCTGTACTGTCTGTAGATATGTTTCTTTGACATTATTTGTGCTGTATTTGAAATGCTACATTTTGCCGAGCACAGGTATTGCAGAGCAGCCTGAAACTATTTCAGCATTCTGCAGTAACGCCTGAAACGACTGATTCTATTATTCTAATGGCACCCCTTTGGTTTCTGTGATCACTGCCAGGAACACTGATGAGCTGTTTTTAGGGCAGAGAAAACTTCTGTTCATACAGTTAGAGGAAGGCCACTGAAGGATTTGTCTCTCATAGAAACAGTAGAATAAACTGCAGCATCACAGGGAAAGGTTGAGTATCTTATGCAAATTACTGGAACATGTATTAAAAATCTCATTCTGGATTAAGGTGATCCTGTGAGGCTCCACACTGTTCTGGTTTCGATTCTTTTAGAGCACATTTCTTAAGTCACTGTATGGTAGAACTGATAGAGATAAACTGAGATATGTTTACTGATCTTTTACAATTAAAGCCTCTTGAAATCCTGTCTCTTTACAGAGGAAGCATAGTCAGTAAAACGCTGCAGCTGTGATCTAGCCTGAGATATTTATTATATCGGTTTTTGGTCTCTTTCCCAGGAATTGGTCTGTTTATGTGAGCCAAGACCCTGCCTTCTGTTTACCACCCAGCGTTATTGGTCTCACTATGAAATTCAAATCAATATCCACATAATAAAAGTTCCAGGCCTGCAGCAAATTGGAATCTATAGCTTAGAAAGCTAAAGAGATCTATGGCAGTGCCAAGGCTGCACTAATGAATGATGAATCACTGCAACACAAACACACCGAAATATTTCACCCACTCAGTAAACCTGCACAGGTGCTAACCGCAGACAAACATGCCAAGAACTGCTTACACACACACACTATACACTATTGTGTTACATACAGTAGAGTCAGTCAGACTGGTGTGAAACTTGACTCCCTTATCAATAATGGATGGTAAACCAGCATCTGTACTATGCCACCATTATTTCGCTAAGCGCAGCGTTTTCATACCGCGCTACTGTGTTTACAGTTATTGGCTCTTTGGGAAACAGAGACAGCCTGAGCCCTGAATCCAGCTATGCATGAAATTACAAGTTACAGCTGATGGATTTTCTTTAAACACAAGTTTGTCATCAGATTTCTAAAGCCTTAAACATGTTCTATACACTGTAATAAAAAAAATAAAAAAAGAAGAAGAAAAAAAAAAGAATAGTAAAATATGAAAAAAATTTTACATTTTTTTTTAACTTCTGTTATTTTACAGATTTTTACCATTATCTTTAATAACAAGAACATCCCCCAAAAAGTATTCATTTACCTATTATCCCTAAAATTAAATAAAATAATTAAAATAAATAAATGAAGTCATTATTTTATTTTATTTTATTTTTTACATATGGTAATTTGTCCTTTTACAATACTTACCACAGAATAACACTATTGTTCTGCATTTAAATCAGATACCATCATTTTACAGAAGTTTGTCATTTTTGAAAGGGAAATTATGTATATAAAGGATTTAAAAATAGCAAAAAAAAATTGACTGTTATTTTACAAATTTTCACTGTTTTGTTAACTTACAAATAGTAGCTAATGGAATCACAGTAAATGTATAATTTAACATGTATACTGTAAAAACAACAACTATGAAAAATGAAATAAAATGAAATGATGAAATGTTAAGTAAAAAACATTTTTTTTAAACATATATTTACTGTTATTGGACAGAAAATGTGCACAGTTATTTGTTGTTTCAAAGCATATGGCTGTAAAATTACACCGTGTTAGTGTATAAACATAACATCATTGTATTCCAGATATTGGCATTTTTTAAAAAGAAAAACTATGTACATAAAAGATTTACAAAATGTTAGAAAGAAAAGATTTTTATGACTGTTTTGTTAAATTTCAGATAATATTTAGTAAAATCCCAGAAAAAGTATTAATTTACATGTAGACTGTAAAAACAAAAAGAGGCCAAAACTACAAATATTGCCCACGACAAAAATCTGTATTTTTACAAATAATAATTTGTTCTTTCAAAATGTGTGTAAAATCATGCTGTATTATTGTATTTAAATTAGCTAAAAATATAATCTATTTGTTGTTTTACAGTTTTTGAACACTACAGTATTCCTCCCTTTTTAAAACTTTTTTTTTTTGCTTTTTTTTGTTGTTTTACAGTGCAGCACATTATTTCACATCACATAATATTTTTTTCAGAAATACCATAAATAAAAGTAAAAAGTTTTCTGCACTGTCATGCAAAAATTATTTTACTGCATATTACTGTAATCAAGGAAATCGTTTATGTTCAGTAAATAATATCTACATGTTAATCATGTGGGTTCAGAAAGCTGCATGCAGAAACAAGCAGCACTGAAAGGACGTCTGTGTGTATTTCATGTGTGGTGTCCACAGCGTCTGTCTGCTTCCTTGACTAAAGTATGCAACTATTAGATGACATGCATGTGTGAGCACATCTGTGTGTGTGTGTGTGCGTGCTCAGTGTAAGTAATGCTATAACATAGAGTGATAATACCATACTATAATGTGGTAAACAGCGATAATATAATCTCTATGTGTGTGTGTGTGTGTGTGTGTGTCCCAGAGGGCTGTTTTGGGAAGTGAAGGGTTGGAGTGCTGAGTAAGCGGTGCAGGGCCAGAGCTGGGAGACTGCAGTGCTGCTGGCTGCAACACACACTGATCTGAGCTCAGACTGATACTCAGCAGAGAGGGGGGGGAGAGAGAGGAGGAGGTAGAGAGGGGAGAGGAGAGGCTGTGAAATGGGCTCTTAAACTGTGAAAAAAATACACTATTGGCATGTATGTACACTCACATTTCAGCATCAGTCACAAGCCCTGCAAGCACATCACGGCGGGAAAATCTGCGAGCACTGAATGACACATCATAAATAAAATGATCTGAGGGGTTTACATGCTCACACCACATGAATGCACCCAAACACACACACACACCAGCACACATACTGCATGACCATATAAGCCCGAGCCCACGCCCTGACAGACACACTGCGTCACGACCGACAATCACAGCCAGCAGCCTTGTTTACTCCCTCTAACCTGTGTGCCACTGATTGTGCTAGAAAAGCCCTCGTCTTCTCCACCCGCCTCCGCTTCCCCTCTCATTCCTCCGTCGTGCTCCCTCCCTCCCTCCCTCCCCATCCTCTGAGTCACCCTCTCCATCTCTGCCTCCCCTCTTTTCCCTCCTCCTCTTCCTCCACCTCCTCCTCTCCTCGTGTCCTTTTCCCTTTTCCTCGCTGTCAGTTCCTCATCATGAATGGCTCTAGGATGCTTTTTCACTGTTTTTCTTCCGTTTTTCTTTCTGTATATCATCACATGTGAGTTTTTCCTGCCTCCTCATCGCTCTCCTCTTCTCATCTGCCTCTCTTTCTCTCATCATCATCATCATCATCAATAGTATTCTAACTGTGTATATTCAAACAATCCCGGCCCCAGTATTATGAACCTCAAAGCCACTACCCCTCCACCCCCTCTGCCTGTATATTTGATTATATAACTGCGTCCCCGTGGACCTTGAGGACACTGCAATCTAATTTTATCTGGCGATGGTGCTGGTGATGATGGGAGTGCGCCTCAATGCGACATTTAACACACAAAACGATGCCTATTTCCTGAGATTATTTCCGATAAGCGCCGTCGACAGTCGAAATGTGACCCAAATACTGCTCGGCTACAGAATCGATAACGTGCTCATGTGAAAGATAAAACAAGGAATTCCTGGGCATCTATTCAGATCAAATGATCTTCTGACTAACACACAGTTTGCAGATTCTTCATTCAAAGCCGTGTGAGTGGCTCATATGAGAACAGTAAACACACATGGGTGCCATTTTGATGTCTTTCTGTGCGAGGAACACGAGTGCTCCCCTCCAAGTTTTCTGTTCTAGCAGCCTAATAAACAACCGAACCCCTGCATTGCTAAATTTGCCAAACAGCGCCATGTGCTGGGAAAGAAAAGGAACTGCAACTGGGGAGCAGCAAATTCTACTGCATGCAGTTTGACGTTTTGACTGCAGTTCCAGTAGTGAAACCAAATCTCACAGCATGAGAGAGTCACGAGGGCTCAAACTGACTGAGTACAGGTTTGATATCAGTGTGTCTGGCTTCTACTTTAAGAAAATCTATTTTTTTACCTTGATGACGTGTCCATATGGTGTTCTTTATGCATTTCCACTTTGATAGTGCAGTTTACCATAAATTTAGACTCTACGGCAAAACCATAACAAACCAGTCTTGTCAACTTGCAGGATGGGATTTATTTTTCCTCAGAATCTTTTTCCCGTTTTAATGATTACGGCTGACTTACTCCAACATTTCAACTTACCATTGTGTAGTGTACATTCATTTGTACAGCGCTTAAGCAGAGTTGTTGGTGAGCTGGTGTGCTTGAGGTACATCAGGAAGGGTCAAGAGGGGGGTACTATGACAGGTACTATGGAGATTTGCACATTCGTAGATCTGCACAGGATCTGAGGAAAAATATGTCTAAAGATGTAACTGTGATACATAGAGATGAGCTTTTATGGGTTCAATCAACAACCAGAGAGAAGAAAGAAAGAACATAAGAAAGAAAGAAAGACAGCCAGCCAGATGGTCAGACAGAAAGCATCAGACAGACAGAAAGAAAAAGAAAAAAAGAATAAAGACAGACAAAGAAAGACATACAAAGAAAGCGACACAGAGACAGACATACAAATTGACTGTGCGAAAGGAAGACAGACAGAATTACAGAAAGTTACAAAGACAGACAGACAGACAGACAGTCAGATATAAATACAGAATAGTGATGAATCAGTGTCGGCCTCTGAGTGCAGCCCCGTCAGACAGACAGACGTGTCCTCCGGTCGTTTCCACCTGACATCTCACTGCAGCTGAGACTCTGCACAGTCGGAGGATTCGAACTAACTGCAGCACGTCCTGTCCTCGACTCACAGTATTTAATTCAGTCACAGCCTGTTACTCTCTTACTTCAGCTGCTCTATTAGATGAGGTAGTTAACTTTCAGGGTCATGTGATTCCACACAGTGAAACCACACGACTACTGTTCCACCACAAGTACAGCAGCCATTATATTCTGTATGTGCAAAAATCTTTATATGTGTTCCATTGTATTGACAAATATGTAATGGATAAACAGTCCCTGCTGAACATTGTGGATATACAGTACTAAAGGGTGTGCACAATTATTTCTAACAGATTATTTGCATCCCTATCATTGGTATGGCTTTGGGTTTTGATTATTAATAAAAGCAGATTGTACCCTTGGTAACTTAGCATGATGAAATTATATCACAGATATGCTGTTATACTAAATACGACGTCCAACACTGCTGATAAAAGAAGCTGGAATGAAAATATTTTGGTCCCAATTCAGTCAGATATCCATCATTGTTACCGGTGTCCAGTTCGGTTAACAGCCTATGATTCCAAAGTGTCTGTCTCTGCCTGACCTTCTTCCAGTCTAGTCTGTGTGTTTTGTCAGCTCCAGGATCTTCCTCTGGATGTTGCGGCTGAAAGGCATCAAGAAATCATCCAGGTCCACCTCCAGGGACAAGGGCTGCTTCCGTTTCTCTAACTTTGACATCAGCTGGTGGGTGGTGGGCGGCTTCCCCCAAACCTGAGAAAGACACACAAGTCGGGATATAAGTTCTGTAAAAATGTACCAAAATGTATTTAGGATGCACTCTTCTGATAGCATTGCAGTTGGTGCAGTATATCATCCTGAATATGAAACATATCTTTTACCATGTCAAGACAAAAAGAAATAACTTGCCGTTTTTGGCACAAATGTGATGTCAACAGTGTTGGTTTTCCCTGTAGTGATCCTGGTGTTTTGCAGGATGACACTTTTTGACTCCTTCTGCAGAGGAGTCCTCCCTGCTGTTGCAGTTGATGCCTCAGCGTGCACCACACCTTCAGCAGCAAAACCCTGCAGGGAACACCAGAAATGTTCACATTTTCCAAATCTTATTCAAACACTTCCACAGTTGATAAAAAGCAAAGGTGAGCAAGTGTCAGATTGAAGGAGGAAGGGTTTAGGTGCATGATAGCAGCGAGAAATATCAAGAATAAAACACAAATCTAGGTCTGTGACATAAACCGTTTGCAGTTTGAGGATTAAAATCAAGACCTTTCTGATTTTTCCGTAAATATTAGTAAAGATACAGGAAACACATAGGACAAAGAACCTCAATGTCAACTATTTAGGAGCACAAAAAAGCATCAAAACAATAGATATTTACTTTGAACAAATACAATCTAGTTAAGGAATACTACTTCTTTCCTCTCCAAATCAGTAAAAACATTAGTGAACAAACTCTTTTGCATGTCAAAGATGTAAAATATAATTGCACATAATTAAACAATATAATAAAAAAAAAACAGTAGCTGAATTGGATATTACTGTTCTTGCCTGCATACGTAGCACATCCAGATATTTACAGTGTCATTAAGGTGCTGCTGCAGTGACTCTCCTGCCTGTAGCTGCTGCCAAGCTGGACTGAAGGCCTTGTGCATCTGCAGTTGTATATTATCTAGGGCTGCCGTTAAGTGCTTTGCATCTATTCCACCATGTCCTTGTTTCAACCATCCCCTACTTTAAAAGTTTAAAAACAGTCTGTTGTATACTTACACTGATTCTATAGCAGAGCACTGAACAGACTTTTTCTTAACCAAACAATACAGTGATCAGCACAAAAAAATGGGGTCAAATGTTGGAGTCAGTGTTTTTACTGCCACTTTCTCTCTGTACAGTCAATTTAAACATTTTTAATCATTTTGTTTATGGTCACAGTGTGTTCAGTAAATATATGCATGATCAATATCAATTACAACAGCGAAGGCTTATTATTAGATTTCTGAGGGTACGTAACATTTAGCTGACATGTAAATCAATTTAGCAGCAATGACTTCGTAGAGAGGGAAAAAAATGATAACAATTAAAACAGACACTGGTTCAATTAAATCAGATGAATTAAATATGATTGCAGTGAGTGTTTATGACTACTAGCTTAAAAAAACAAAACACAAATTTTTCATTTGTGCTATTTGAAGATCTTATTTTTACCAAGTGCATACAATTCTAGGTGTTTATAAGCTGACTATAGAACTAATTATCCCACTGGATCGCTGGCTCAGAGCCATAACTAAGTAGAGTGAATGTGCATGCATTATTTGCAGTGATTGATTCGTTTGTAAGTCACAGTAGATGGAAGTTTAATGGGCTTTTGGCTTCTTAAAGTCGAAAGTAAATCCTGAAGGTCTGTTGACTGAATGGGAAAGTTTGCCACAAGCAGAAAACATGAAGTGGACCAAACTGTCTCTTCAGGTAAGATTTAAAAAAATCTCAGTTCTTTGTTGCACCTGTTTGTAATTTATTCCACTTGATCGACTTTCTCTTTCCTTCTAGAAGTGCTGCTAGCAACTACACTGAGTTATGAATATTCTTGAGTAATTTATGCCACGGGACCACCAGCACACTTCAGAGCCGTAATAACAAAATCAATACATTTTGGTGGATTGTGGCCCGCTTACAGGAAAAGCAAAATGAAACACCAGCATGGTCTAGTTGTAACAAAGCACATCTGGTGTGATTTGCTTACTTATAGGAATCAGATTCCTCTACGGGGTTTGTTTCCCTCATGCTATAAGGAGTGTTCAGATGAAAAATAGTGAGTGTGGTTTTACTGCTGTATCCTTCACTGGGTGAGTGGGACCTGAACCACTCTGCTGGTCAAGGAAATCGCCTTTTTATGTTTAGTGCTTCAGAAAAACTAGAGCCATGCATTAAAAAAGTCAAGGTTTACCGTGTTTTCAGTCAACAGTAAATGAAGAAAAAATCTATTTCACACATAATTTACACAAAGCCTAAAGGTTTTATTATGTTCTTGGAGGACTGGTCAGAAGATTTTTATTGGAGCTACTTGGATACCTTCACTTTAGCAGATTTAGGTTTTTGAGCTTTGCTCCCCTTCCCCTTCGCTGGGTCCTTTGGTTTAGGCAGAGAATCGATCTTATCTTTGACCAATTCAATTACTCTGGAGTCTCCAAAAGCTCTGGCCACATCGAGGCAGTTGTGTCCTGCAGTGGAATAAAATACAATCAGTCAAATCATAGCAGAAATATCAGTTGTATGATTTAACCCAAAGGAATTGTCTGCACTTCCAATTCACGAGCCTGGTTTGTAGGACAGGGATGAGCGTATCCAAAAGTTTCATTCAGGCTCCCACACACTGTTCAACTTGCAAAAATACATTTGTTAGAGATGTTTTAGTGCTAGACCTCCATCAGGCAAATAGTTTGTTACAAAAAGAGAAACTGTCTTAAAAAGGGACAGACTACGATGTCATCCCCAATAAACATACTCTACATATTAAAGGAAACCATGGAAAAACAAAAACCTTCCACCGAATAACTATTTTCAGGACTACACTGAAAAAGAGAGTCATAAATATTACAAAAAGTTATTTACATAGTATGTGTAACATCCTAGGATAAGAATGCTTAAACCCTGCCACATTCACAAAAAGACCTCAACTTAAAGCTGACATATGGAGATGAACCTGCAGCTGAAGAAATACCCAAAAACCCACGATTCTTGTGGATAATGTTACGGAGGAAATGTGAACCCCAGCTATAAAACATCCCGGTACGCATTTCTTAGAGACTCTCCTTGCAATTGAACTTTGAATTATTTGAGTCAAACCTTTCTTGGTCTCTGCATTCACACTGGCTCCTGCCTTGATGAGGAAGTCCACGCAGGAAGGGTTGGAGCTTTCGATGGCCCTCATGAGAGGCGTTCCTCCACTGAGGGCCTGAGCATCTACGGTGGCTCCCGCCTTCACCAGGAGCTCAATAAGTTCCACGTCACCAGCATGAGCAGCATGATGGAGGGGCGTCCAGAGGAACGCGTCACACACATTCACGTCAGCCCTGTCAGGAACAGTTAGCTTGTTCAAAGAGGCATCATCACACACTGAAAATAGGTCTGAGCACTGAAGAACTTTTTACCATCAAGTTTAAAGTATCAAAGGACCATTTCAAGACCAAGGGTTTTTGACTTTAGGCCAGTTTTTTATGTTCCTGGTTTGATTTTGTGATATCTACAAGCGTACACGAAGTAATTTGTGAACACAAATCAACTTTCAAGTTTTTACATTCTAATTGTGTTATTAGCTGTCAGCACAATTTGTTTTTTAGTTTGTGTATGAGTGCTTTAATCACACTTTAGGAACTATGTCTTTGTTGCAACTTAATTTATGACAGAAATCTTAAACAAAATCCTCAGTTTTAAGCTTGCACTAAATAGTTTTAAGTGCATTTAAAGTTGAATTATTTTTCTAAAACTGAATTCTTTGACTATTTGCAGTCTGCAATATGCTTTATACTAGCCACTAAATGTATTTACAAGGGCACTTCAAAACATTCTCTGCCTCACCAAAAAATAAAACATCACAGGAGAAAGATCGTTCTTGCATCATTTTTTAACATAATCTCCTTTAACTTCAAGGCACTTGGTCTACTGACGTTGAAGCTTCACTATCCCTTCGCAAAGGAAGGTCACATCTCGACCTCCAAATACTCCTCAACAGCATGCATAACTTCAGCATCTCTCTGAAAACCGTGCAGACGCAGGTGGGATTTCAGTTTGGAAACAGACAGAAGTTAGGCGGTGCAGGTCAGGTGAGTAAGGTGCATCGAGCAACAGTTCAAAGACATATTTGGCTGCTTCTGCTACCTGTGCTGCGTGGACGCGAGCAACTCAGAGCAACAGTAGCCAGCTTGAAGCTTTCCTCTCCTTTTTTTCTTTGGTTGCTTCAAACATTTGAGTTTTCACAGACTGTGACAAAAGTATAGTATATGTATATTATACAGTTATGCCCCAAAATGAGAATTATGCCCCTTATTTTCAGGTGAGGCCAAGAACTTTATGCAAGTACCCTCATGCAAGAGGGTACAGTAGATTTTCTTGTCAATGGATCTGCCATTCTGTGCAGAGTTCAAGACAACCTACTATTGCACCAGTGATTCACAGGAAACAATGCAGGATGTAATTAAGCATGCTATTTTCTTCAATGTTAACTTCACTGATTATTTCCACTTTGTGTGTGAGGTGCTAGCGCTAATGCAAAACAAACTTTTCTTGCAGCCACAGTTTCATATGATAAATGTTAAAATTGTGAATTAGCTGTTACCTGAAAGGCACAAATAAAAAAAATCAGTTAGTTCTGAATTCAAAACATGAGCTCGCTTTCTCACCCATGGCTGAGGAGGTACTGGGCCACCTCGTAGTTGCCGCTGGAGCAGGCCACCATCAGCGGCGTCTTGTAAAACTCATCATGGACATCCACGGGAACGCCCTGACTAAAGGCGAGGTCCAGAGACTCCAGATCTCCGCTCTTCACAGAGTAGTTAATATTGATGTAGACCTTGTCTGGTTTCTCCACGTACCATCCTGAGTCGTTCAGTACGGGATGTGTTGGTGGGTGATCGGGGTCGAATCTGCGGATGTCTGAAGGGTTGTAGTAGGTCTCAATCATGAAGTGAGGTGGACCTCCGTTCGGTCGCCGGGGCATGAGCTCTAGTGGCTCGGTGCAAATGGGCATGGGGAGGACAAATTTACCCTTCTTCTTACCTCCTTTCCCTCCCTTTTCGCCTTTTTTCTTTTTGGTCATATAAGACGAGAGGAGGAATGGTTTCTTGATGTACTTGACACCTTTGATGAAGTCGTTAATGTTGACATTCCCTTCTCCTCCCTTATCGTGGGCTGAGATGACTGCATGAAGCTGGTCAAGTTCAGCTGGAGCCTTTAGCTCCTCTAACACAGAAATAAACTGGTCTTTACCAACGGTGTCCGATCCGTCCCCGAAGGCTTGACGTAATTCAGTCTCATATTCGTGAGACCAGTCGTGGAGGGTCAGCGCCCAGACAGCTGACATGAGGTTGACACTGCTGGATTTGTTGCCTTTCCCCTGTTGCTTCTCCGCTTTCCTGAGCTCCTTGGCTGCTGCTTTGTGACCGGAGTCTTTGGCAATCTGACGTGGCAGCAAACCTTCCTGGTTCTTCAGCTTCGGGTTACAACCTGAACACGGAGCAGAGTTTTATGAAAAATATAAACATATGGTAGAATTACCCAATTTAATTTGGGACTGTGTTTGCAGCTGCATATTCTTCCGTTTGATTTAATTTCCTGGGTCCACGTGTATCACAGCAGAGTTATAAGCTTACAGTATGTAAATACAAAAGGGCGAGTCCTGATCCTGTAACAACAGTCCTGAAGAACAGTAGGAGTAATGACCACAGAGCTATCTCAGTCCCATCAACTAAGAAAACAACAACCTGAAATTCACTGTACTGACATCAGGATGTCGTCTACTGTTCATCTCTCTTACAGTAGTCTGACTTACTGAATGTAGACTGCAGGTTTAATACAAATGACATGTCTGACTCGCATTTCACACAGCTTTGTCCTCCCCTTCCACTATCTACATTTTGGGTATTCCTTCCATTACAGAAAAAATACAACCTTCAAGCCAGCAACCTCCCACACTGAAAATGGCAAGTTTTGACAAAGATTTGGATCATGCAATGAGGCAGGCCTACTTGTTTTTTTAAGGGCATTAGCCATTTTACTGATGTGCAAATGTTTCACCATCCTGTGCTTAAAGCCATATGAGATAAGTGGGATTAGTGTAAAGAATTACAAACAAGCCAGAGTGTTTCCTCCCCTATAGCAGAATTATATTGAGGTGTAGTGAGACCATTCTCCAAACACTGTGGAGATAAATCTGGCTATGTGAAACCACCCTCAAAGTACCTCTCTGTGCAAGGAACTTGCAGCAGTTAGCATTGCCTGTGGCAGCAGCGTAGTGTAAAGGTGTGCTGCAATCGATGTTGATCACTCCCAGGTCTGCCGAGTGTGCAGACAGCACCTGAATCACCTGCACAAAACAGGACACCACAGAGGAACACATTACAGAATCCTAAATGTAAAGTTGTGTCTACACTGACAGTAGAAAAGTGTAATCTGAGTTAGTGCTCGCATTACAAATTTAAATAATGCATAGTTGGCAGACAATTACAATACTCTAATCAATTGAATGGTACAAATCATAAATTATGCAAACATCTTTTCCATTTTCAGATTATATTCATATAAATTTAGCTATCATTTGATTCTATAAAATGTGTTTGGTTTCTTAGAAGCTACTACACCTCAAAAAAGCCCCCCATGGCGGCGTAGTGTGCTGCTGTGAGGCGCTTCCCATCCAGGGCGTTGGGGTTTCCCCCTTTCTTAAGAATGGCTCTAACAAGCTGCAGGGAGCCTGCTTTGGCTGCTTCCATTAACGCTGTGACACCAGTATTCTGGAGGAGAGGAGAGAGGAAGACTCAGCGTAAGTATAAAGGAAACAGCATGAAGAGCTGCAAATATCACAGCATCACACTATGTTGTGTACTCAAAGGATAAGCTATCAGTTTGCACAGTCTCTTCAAAGTGCAGCTCCCACTACTTCTTAGCGTTGTCTCTGATATCTGTTTGTTTTACCTGATTTGTTGCATTGGGATCTGCTCCACCATCGAGCATAATAAGACACAAGGGCTCACACTCTTCGCTTTTTTCACATGCTAGCTGGAAGACATGAATCGCCTTCGTTGACACATTGTTGACGTCCGCCTGGCACTTCAGCGCCACCTGCAGGCAGCGGGAGTGGCGCTTGGTGGGGTAGATGCAGTAGAACAGCACACCTGATTGACGAATTAAAGATGGGCATCATGGGTGTGAAAGTTTAGCAAAACTTAACCAACATAGACAGATAGGGTGATTGACTCTCTGGTTGACATTTGTCTCCAGGATTTAAAAAATTTCAACAGATTTTGAAATCAGATTGCATCACACAAATATGGAGAAACTTCAGATATTTTTATTTCTAATCTCAAGTATGCATACACTGCAAGATTTGAAAACAATGGTGTTTCAAACATCACAGGATATTATTAAAATTACTGCACCAGAAGGGGAAATCAGGGTGCCACCTCACGTGATCTGATGGGGAAGCAGATGTAAACAAAATGGAGACTTTGGTGCTGTAGTGACATTTTGCAGTAAGAAACAAAAATCACAGTCTGGTGAGAAAATGGTTGTTAAGATTTGGTCAACAGTTTGTCTATTCATCAGCTAGAACTGGAGGTGAGATTTTAATTATCAGCTTTAATATCTGTAGCTAACGTTTTACCTTCAAGGGCTAGAAAGTTCAGCATTGTTTGGCAGCAGTGTTCACTTTTTTGGGAACTAACAAAGTAATAATCCAGATTTTAATTCCTAAATATCAGACATGTTTAATATCATCAGTGTGGATCCAGTGAGTTTGCAAGTAGTTTTGGGTCAAACATCAGCTCAGACCAGGATCCCAGGTCAGATGTCTCCTTGTGTTGTCAGAAGGGGTGAAACAAAAGCAAAACTAAATGGCATTATGTCAAATAAGTCATCAGAGTGGCTGCATTTAAAATAAATGACCAAAAAAATCAAGTATAAACTTTGCGAACAGCAGTTTGCCTATCACAGCTCATTATCTGAAACCATAGGCTACCTTATCTGTGTTATATCGATATTATCGTGGCAGCAACAGTGAGTCTGGGACCAGTTCAAGACGTTTAAGACCTGATCTGTAAATCCTCACATTACAAAAAAAATCTGGGTCAAACATCAGTTTAGACCAAGATCCCAGGTCAGATTTCTCCTTGTATTGTTAGTAGGGGTGATACGAGGGCAAAGCTTCTGTAGTCTGAGCCTGGTATTAGACACCATATAACACAACATCCCAGCTCAAATTCTGAATGAGGACCTTTGTTGTTGGTCACACCCATCTGTCTCATCCCCTATTTCCTCTCAACCACAGCTATTAACGCCCTAAAAATGGTAAACATGCAACAATATCCTCTAAATTAGCAATATTTTGCAGTGAACTCACTATGTTTGTAATTTTGTCTGTATGTCTGTGTGATTTCCTGCAAAGGAATCTGAAACTGAAGGACATCCAAGGTTCACATATGGATGCATTTTTTACTTTTACTCATCCAGGAAAGTTTTTTTCTGTTGCTTAGGAGTTTTTACACAGTTGCACACATTCACTCTTCATCATTCATTCAAACTGGTGCCTCAGGCTGGTTGCTCTAACATTGAGGCCAACACCACGGATAATACAATCAAGTGCCCATTGAAGCTCAGCCTGCTGGGGAATTGCCTGGCTGAGAGTACTGAGACCAGGCCCAACAGGTCCTTGGGGAGAGCAGGGTGATATCAGGTTACCCAGCGTGCTTCACAAGAGAGGATCACCATTAGGACTTGATCTGTAATTAGATGTATCCGTGTTGCCTGACATACAAACACATCCTTCCACACATACAGTCACGCACACATGTATACATACTGCACGGGGTATGTAAATTATACAAAAGCATGTAGTGTATTCATGCATGAGCACACACAAATATGCTCTGCCTTGTCTCTGCTCTTTTCTTTCTGTTCTCAGAGGAGTGCCTGTTACAGTAATTGATGCCCCCATACACACTGTAATTGGGGTAATTATCACAACAGGTTGAAAAAGGTCCTGAAGAAGAGCTTTAGGCTCTCTGATTGGAGTTGTCGGGGATACCGCCTCCTCATCAATATCTAAACAGAGGCAGCATGCATTTTCATGAGTTGTAAGATAAGGCAAGGCATTCAGCAGCTCTAACTTGAGATGGAAAACACCTCTATTAGGGAAATGGACACTTCAAGCTCGAATGAGAATATATTAGTCGAAGCCAAGCTCTTCCATTACCTCACACAGTTAAAGCACTTCAAGTTACTGAACAAACACATTGTGAGTGCATCCCTCTGCAGTGTGTCAGAGTTTTATTTGTACTGACTTGACTGATAAAATCTGACCGAAAAATGACCTTTAGCTGTGGTCTAGTGTTGATTAGACCTGTCAGGAGATTCATATGCTCTCAACCGACCAAACTCTCATTCATTGGACAATCACTGGCGTTACTTTCATAAGGAGAAAAGTTTCCAGGATTAAGCCATTATTTTTGGCAGACAACCTGTGAACATTCCCACGTTTTCACAGCTTTGAACTAGCACAACCTAACGGAGACTTTGAGACTGAACAAAGAGTCTATGTCTGAGGGTTTATTTACTGACTATTTACTCAGACTTAGCTCCAAACTCAGTGACACCATGTCAAAAAAGTCATCGGTGTGGCTGCATTTAAAGTGTAAACACTGCAAACAGCAAACTGTATTACAAGTAAATTGGGAAAAATGAATATCTAACCCACTAAAATGAATTACTACCATCAGGTGAATGTTCTGGAGGCAGCAAATGTAAAAACAACCATTTCAAGCTCTCCTTCCTCCCCCCACTCATTACTTTACTCATAAATTATTCTCTTAAGCCTCACTTGTGTAGAGCTTGCTCCATAGGTAAGAGGCCATAGTCTCATCCAGCTCCTGCACCATGCTCTTGTATTACTGCCATGCTTGTCCTTATCTAATAATTTTAACACGCTCTTACTTATTTATATTATAATGTGGCATGTGCAATGTCACACAAAAAATGTCGCTGACTACTCAATGCACTTTGTACAAAGCGATAGTACACATCTCATGGTCCTAACCTTCCTAAACCCACCACATGTCCTAAACTCCTGCATCAGCCCTAAGAGGACTGAAACTCTGTTGTTGCTCAGTGTGTCTTTATAGTTTTACTTTCTGTCACCATTCTGTAACCGGTGTCTCTCATTTTGATTTTTTAGCCATTGATCTCTCCCTCACACAGCTTCTCCGCCATATGCATGCTACACCGTATGCCATGTGTAATGTCCTTGGCTGCTCACCTTTGCCTTCAGCATCCAGAAGCCTCATGTCAGCTTGGTTCTTGGCCAACAGAGCCACGATGGTGTGGTTGCCAAGCTCAGCAGCCATCATGATTGGGGTTTGGCCCTTCTTGTCCTGGATGTTGGGATTTGCTCCGTGGGAGAGAAAGAAGTCGACGAGGTCTGTAAAGAGAGAGAGAAGAAAAAACCCAGAGGAACAGATTACATTTCAGGTTTAATACAAGCAAATTCTATGAACTGGTTTCTCTTGAGTTATGACTGATTTTGAAAGTCATCAGAAACATTTTAAAGTTGTAGATTTTGGCTACGAGTACCCCAATGCCGATTATTTAGCTTTATATTTCTTCTCAGTCTCCTGTGTAGGCACACTTATCATTCCTAAACATTACCGCAGGTACTGATTAAGATTCTCCTTTAAACTTGAGAGTAGACATTCATTTTGCTATTATAATGCCATTTTCTATCAGTCTGGAAACTATCACACCTCTTTCTGACCATTATTTTTTATAGCCAAGAAAAAAATAGGCATAGTATTTACACTGGTTTTTGGCGGCTGTAAACAAAAACTCAGGTTACTTTAAAATAAATATTCACAGTATTTGAGTTATGTAAACGTAGCAATCAGGGTTTTTCCTTGCTCACAATGAGCCTTGTGGGGGAGAGTATGCAGATAGTAAGTACAACTGGACTGTGTACAGTAAAAACAATGTCTGACAGAAACGTATACATTTTCTTGTTATCGCTGACCATTTGATAAATAAAAATGTCTCTTATGCTCGAGTAAACAAAACCTCAGTTAACAAAACAAAATCATTTTTCTATGGCACTTGCTAAAACCTGTTTGGGAGCTGCAAAAAAAATAAAAAAAATCCTCTCTGCAGGTAAAACCCTGCCAAAGGTTACTTTCATTGTTTGCCTCTACCAAGTGTGACGGAGTTTGGAAAGGGGTCAAGTTGCCAGGTAGCAGGCTAGCCGAGCGCCTTGTTCAAGTAAATACACTGCATATATTTTGGAAGAGGCCCATCACCATGGTTGTTGGTTGAAACTGCCACATGGAGCGCCCCAGTGCCGTCCTTTGGCTCAGTGAGGTTGATGAGGTTTTCCACCCCGATGTTCACCATCTTCTCTATCTGCACTTTGTCATTTTTATGGATGTACTGCAGCAGGCGGTAGATCTGAAGGACCTGCAGGTGGGAATGTGCTTCTTTGCAGCTCATTGTGTAGTCAGTGTGAGGCTGAAGGAAAACAAGAAAAAAAGAACAGTTAGAACTTCCTGACAAGCATGCAGGTGCAAAAGTGGAGCTTTTTATTTTTTTTGTCTTTGATTTAACCTATTAAAAACTTATCTCATGTATCATGTTACATATTTATATGTTTAATTCCAGGAAAATAATCCCTTCCTGCCTATAATGGCTTACATGTAACTCCTTCCTTTGTGCTGGAGCACACCAGCTCACCTACCACTCTACACAAACATTGTGAAACTGCTTTGGTAAACTGTAATATTGGAGCATCTTAGAACCAAAAACGGATTCTCAAGAAGAATAATGACACAAAAAATGACATTACATATGAAACTCTGGATGTCTGAGTCTGTTTTTGATATTGTCATAAGTACGTCACAGTTCCAGGGTGGAAATGCTCAGCTATGGTGCTGACTGACTGCTTTTTTTTGCCTATAGTGTGACTACAAAGCGAGGAATTTTATACAGGTAGGTTTTAGCTTGTACAGTTGAAATCATTCTTTAATGTCAATTCACCACAATTGTTGTGAGGTTTGTCACTTCACAACAGTCTGTAGAGTTGTTGTTGTGCTCAGACAGTAGAAACAACCTGCTTTGCTTTGAAAATGGTTCCCTAATTACTTTTTAACTCCATCTAACTCAAACAGAAACTCCACTAACACCACTATAAAGCTATATTTATATACATATTGCCAGAGGTGCAGATTTGAGGAAGGACACAGGGGAATACATTCCCTTCAGTATTTACTATATGTCATTTGTTTCCCCCTAATAAAAACGGAAAGAAGCAAATTACCTCTTCTTTGAAAAACTGCTGCAACCTTTACTAATAAAAGCAACAATAATATTTTCTTCCATGTGTCAAACACAGATTGCGAGGGGAGGTGTAGGAAGGCTGGCGAGGCATGTGGAGGACAAAATTACTCTGGCAAGAAAACTGTGCTGGAAAATAGGAGGCTGTTTATTTGCAGCGTCTGAACAAACAGCAGTCTATAAAAGAAAATGGAGAAAGCATTCAACAATTACTTCAGTGCTGCGTTTTGCCGTCTTCTGATCCAACTACTTCCTCCCTTCCCTCCTGGCAAGTGAATAGACATAAGGAAGGGGGGCTTGCCTTTCTAGTTCAAACTGGCCAATTAGGTCACATCTATTAGCCAATCATATTTGAGCCCACACCTACTCGGTTAACCTATGGAAGAGCTGCTCTTGAGGTGTGGCTCCATTTGAAGCTCCAGAACAAGATGACCTGTGCATACTCATGACTTTAAGACTTAATGTCTTTATAATAGGCGGCTTGTTTTAATCACACAACTAAACTTTAAGAAGTACAATTCTGTCTGCAGCCACTGAGATTGTAAACATCAGATTGTAGCAGTGTGTGATTTATGTCCACTTTTCTACACAAAAGACTTGCACATAGTCAGGCAGGGAGTTTCTATCCAGTGTGTTCTGAAGGTGTAGAAAGTTTAGAAACATGAGCCGAAATACATATGAGCTATTAAACCCCAGAAGTTTATGAATTAATTACAATGAATAAATAAATTATTTACTTGAAAACATGCCATGTCCACATCAAAAGAGGTTACTTGCACAACAAATGACAGAGAACTGGGGGGGAGAGTAAATCACATTTGAAAGCAACACAGAATACTTTAGAAAAACTATATTAAAAAGCCAGGCCCTAAAGTAGAACGTTTTTAACAGATATTACCACAAAATTAACCACAACCCTGTGCAATATTACTTAAATGTCAACTGATTCAAGATTAAAAACCTCTCAATAATTGTGTTATTTCTAAATAGACGAGCTGAGTGTTTCCTCTTAATAACAGTAAAAAACAAACACTATATTGAATTTGTAAAATAGAAACTCTTAGGAGCAAAAGTGATTACACCTGTGATCACTGACGCAAAACTGAGTAACCAGAAGACTAAATCGTGACTACGTGTGTGTTGACTCAGCAGGGATCGTATTAAATTAAAAAGCAGGATCTCCAGGAGAATAATTATTTAAAAACAACACAGAATGCCCGAAAGCCTCACTGCAATATATTTAATTACATTGCAATTTGTCACTGGGAGTCAGAATTTTGAGTTTTCCTTTGCATAAATAGTCCAGTTCACCATAAATTGATACAGAAAGGCACAAACCGGTGCATAAAAATAAACCAGAATGCAGGACATAAATGTTTAAAGCCAAATTTATTTTACTGCTGGGGCACCATTTGACCTGTTTTGGCCTTTTATAGCTTAACCCTCCTGTTATCTTTGGGGTCAATTTGACCCCATTCGGTGTTTAACGCCTCTACATAAGTGATTGACAGAATTTTTTCAGTTTTGTTTAAAGGGCGAGTTACACATAAACTTGGGCAACAATTTTAATTATGATACGTTTTTGGAGGTTTATGTTGCCGGGGTCAAATTGAACCCAATTAGAAAGAAATTTGAAGGCAATAGGAGGGTTAAAAACTTTTACCTGAGTGAGAGTAAATAATATTTGTTAATGATACATTTGAGAACACGTAAAAGATGCAGAAGGGAAGATCACATTTAGAAGCAACACAGAACACTTCAGCAAGACTGTCCTGAAAATACAGGAAGCTCAATAAAGTAAAAATGAATACCAAGTTAGAAAACATGCGATCACTTAAAGGAAAATGAGTTACCAGGAGAGTACATCATGTGGGACTCAGCGGGGATCTCATTCGATAAAACAGGTTATCTTGAGAAGAATAAATATTTAAAAAAACAACAAATTCACTGCAGTATGTTGTAAATTACCACCAGATGCTTGAATTTCACGTTTTCCTTTGTATAAACAAAGACATATCTATCATAAATTGATCAAAACAGACAAACTGGTGCATAAGATTTAACCAGAATGCACTACATACAAGTTTTTGATGCTAAAAACCAAAATATAGGTACTTTAACCCAATTGTCTGTTACTGCTGTAGGAGGATTTGACCTGCGTTGACCTTTTACTGCTTACAAACTTGTGTAAAAGTAAAGAAAATGATTTTTAAACGCTGTAAATGACACTTACAGCGACATAAACATTAAATTAAAAGGCAGATATAACACTTTCATCCTTCCACCCACCTGCTTGCAGCTCGGTTACACCGGTTAGCTCGTCTCTCCGGTTTTCCGGTTTGGCACGTTAACTGAGCTGGAAAGCTTTAAAACTTGTCGCCGTTTTTCGTCCACATTCCCACCGAGCAAAGCCACATTTACACTGAGTTTCTGCGCCGTTTTTACTTCACCTTAAAGCTCAACGCTTCACTTTGGAAGGAAGGAAACAGACTCGGCCCCATGGCAACGGAGCTCCATGGCAACGGCACGCGTGAAAATCCCGGAGAGGACGTCCGTTCGTTGCGTTCAGGAGCTGCTGAGAGGCTCGGAAATATCAGACACTGTAGAAAAAATATTTAAACACACTCAGTATGAAAATAAAATAAAAGTTCACTGCAGCAAGGTAATGTGCACATGAGAGCACACAGTTTCTACCAAAAAATATACAACATTTAAATGTAATAATCTATTTCTTTTTGCAATGGCAGCTCCATGCTTTCAAATATTCAGTGATATGTTCCTCCTCCATTAACAGTTTTTTTTTCTAATTTCAAAACAAACATTTGGAATTTGATTGCTCTTATTCTTTTTTTATTCTTTTTAAAAAATATTATTTTATAGAGCTTACATTTTCCTACTTTTTTTTTTTACTTTGGCATTTACTGATTTGCAAGTTTCATCCTGTTTCAGTTTTTCTTTCTTTCTTTCTCACCGCTTAATCCTCATTAGGGTCGCGGTGTGGCTGGAGTCTCTCCCAGCCGAAGGCAGGGGACACCCTGCACAGGTCACCAGTCTATCACAGGGCTACACTTACAGACAGACAACCAAGCACACTCACATTCACACCTACGGACAATCTAGAATCACCAATTAACCTCAACATGTTTTTGGACTGTGTGGGAGGAAGCCGGAGAACCTGGAGAGAACCCACACTGCACGGGGAGAACATGGAGAAAGATTCCAGTGCCCCCACCGGGACGCGAACCGGCAACCTTCTTGCTGCGAGGCAACAGTGCTACCAACTGCGCCACCCTGCAGCCCCTGTTTCAGTTTTGCTTTTGCTTTTTGCACATATTTTCGTTCTTGACTCTCTGCAGTAGTTTGGCCTCACCAAACGTTTTAAAACATGTTATACAAACAAATTTGACTGTGATTAAACACTGGATACAACTTCACATTTTAACCAAAACTTGGGTATCACTGATTGCCCCATATAAACTCTGTTGTATGGTCTGATATCCAGTTGATTATGTACAATTATGTATTTTAAGAGAGTCTGGGTCTATATCTATAGAGCAGGAATGGAAGTTTTTATTAGTATCTATTTTTTTTCCATTTTCTTTCCAGAATTCTTAAAATACTGTTCATGGCCATGTTTTTAGGAATAAAATGTTGCATAAATAAGTCTATGAATAAAATATGAACAAATCTCTCAGCAGGAAACTTCCGCTAATTAGAATAAACCTGGAACGTTTGTATGTAAGTGCTCCCAAAGAGATGTCTGGTTTAAAATCAAGAAAAAAACTCATTTTGAGAAAATGGACTTTAAAAATATGTGTTATAATAGACATTTATAGACATAAGTAGATAAAGTGTAGTTAAAAAAAAACAAACAAACAAACACCTAAATGCATAGTATGGATGTTTTCTTTCCGTTAGCCTGAAAAAACAGGTTTTATGGAAGCTAAATATCTCCAAATTGTACAATAATATGTTTGTCTGCAGTGTCTCTGTACAGTTTTGAGTTACTTGTACTTCATTTGAGCATTCACATTTCTGCTGCTCCACAAAAGTCAGATATTGCACTTTTTGCTGAGTTGTATTTGATTGCTAAATGTGGTTACTTTGCATATGTAGTTTGATACTACAAAATAAAAACAAATAAATTAATATTATGGATAAAGATAAAACTTTATTGATCCTTGAAGGGAAATTGACAAGCTTCCCAGCAGATAAACTTCATAAAATAATTAAATCGCCTTCACCAGCTCCAGGTGTTGAGATAATGAACACATTAATGCATCAACAATTATAATCTAATAATGTGCATCACTCTGAAATATGCCATTCTGTATTTTAGGTGCTTTTGCTTTTGGTACTTTAAGTATAAATGTAGTAATTTAAAACTGTGATAGCGGCACTTTTCCTTGAGTACAGGATGTGACTACACCTCTGCAATTGACTCCCACAAAGCGGCTTCAAATCGTGCGATCCAGATGAAATCAGTCCACTATGAAAACAGAGTATATCTGTATCTCATCTTGTTATGCTTTCTTAAGTTCTCAAGCAGTCTGTGTTGGATTACAGCTTCGAATGATAGTGCACAGATCAGCTTACAGAGTCTCGGTTAAGACTTTGTTTGGGTGAGTGACAGCGGAGTGACAGCTATTGAATGCTGAGACTCTTACAAAGAGTCTTGTATTTACATCCTTTACATCAGCAAAGTACTCATACCACAATGTAAACATACCCGGTTACAAGTGAAAGCCCAGCATTCAAATGTTATTTAAGTTAAGATATAAATGTTTTATCAGGAAAATGTATTTAAGTATGAAAAGCACAATGTCTGCTGTGTCTGTTAAACTATTGTATATTATAGCAATAGATAATTATCAGATATACATTCATGTAAAGGCACAATTCTTCTGTTGTAGTTAGTTTGAGTGGTGCTCAATTTCTGGTACTATTTTCTAAACAACTGAAACTGTTAGAACTATGATTTCAAGTATGGATTTATTATTTTCCATAAATTAAATGACTAGTTGACTCCATCCTCAACAACAAATTAATCACCAACCGTTTTGATAATCGATTAATGAGCTTGAGTAATTTTTTAAGAAAAAAATCTTTCTAAAGCTTCTTAAATTTGAATATTTTCTGGTTCTTTGCTCCTCTGTGACAGTAAACTGAAAATCTTTTTATTGTGGACAAAACTAGACATTTGTTATCTTGGGATTTGAGAAACACAGATGTACATTTGTCACCATTTTCAGGCATTTAGAGACCAAATAACTAATTGGGTAATTAAAATAAAATAAAAATAATAATAACAGATTATTTGACAATGAATAAACTGATCATGATTGTGAAAAAAGTCTGAAAGTAGTGAAAAATATCTTCACCAGTGCTCTAAATCTGAATAGCTGTCGATTTATGTCAGTTAACTCGTAGATTATTGACTTAACTTTGTTCAGCTGTATTTGTTTAATTTGTAAAATAAAAAAATGGAATGAATTTTCCTATTTCTGTGGTGTGGTGGAGGAGAAGTAGAAGAGAAAAGATTTAAGTGAAGTACAAGCACCTCAAGTTTGTTGTTAAATAAATGTGCTGATCTACGTTTCACCAGACAAGCGATTCTCTTTCCTTCAAAGGTTTCCTGAAGTCCTCAAAGTTCTCCAGCAGCAGGATCTGAGCTGCCATAATGAACACAAGGTGTCACTGCAGTGCAGCACAAGAAAAAATGACTCTTCAACTATCTCCTTCAGCTAAATTTAGCCTGCTGGAGTCAAAAGAAAGAGATGAGAGGGGTTCAAGTGGGAGCCAGAAACAAAAGTCGACCCAGCTGTGTGTATTTGGGAAGGCCAACAAGGTGCCAGATTAAATAAGTCAAGTCCAAAACAGGCTGAACGGTGTTTTTTAAAAAACGGGTACATAGTCGCTCTTTTAATAAAAGAACAAAATCCAGATGAAAGTGAGACGTGAGCCGTGTAAAACTGGGTATCTGTATTGGAGGCACACATGTGGCAAAAACATACAAAATATATACAGTACCTGGCAAGGTGAAGTGGTAACTCATAAAAATCTTATAACTGCTGAAAAATATTTACAATCCGTCAAGGTTACACAATGCATATAAAATTACATTCCCACACTGAAGACTGAGGACAAACATATGTTTCCTGCAGAGACAAAACCTGCACTGTGAGGAAAGAGAGGAAACATGTGGATACACTCTTTAGGCCATAATGTGAATATAATACCAAATGGAGTCCAGAAAATGTGCAATGTTTCTATTAAAATCCATTCAAGAACATGTACAAACTTAAAAGACTTCAGGATGCGTGTGAGTGCATCAAAGAAGTGGGATTTGAAGCATAGGAATAAAGATACACATGGCTTTGTTATTTGTTATTGTGAGCGTTATATAAAAATTCCACTCCAAGATGGACTGATAGTAACAGCTTCATAACTTTAACTACTTGATCCTCCACTGAGTTTACATGTCCCTTATTAGGACACAGAAAAAAATCCCCCTCCTCCCCTCGTGTTCCTGGGCAAAAAGCTAATGTCCTAAAATGGGCTTATTGTTTCGCTCTTGTATGATTTATAAAATCCTGCGGTTTCCCGACTGAACTGTCAGTGACTTCATTTGTGCATTTCCTCCTAAAGAATAGTGGTTTGGACTATGTCCCCTCCGCCTACATCAGTCTGCTTTTCTTTTTTTTTTCCAAGACAATTGGCATTCAGCGCTGCGTTTCTGGGAATTTCGCTTGCGGTCAGAATGAAACTGTGAGCAATGAGAAAAGAAAAAAAAAAAAAGAAGAGTGTAATAACCTCTGAACATTTGATATGCTGTGGGTGGAGGACACATACAAACAACATGGAGAAAAAAATAACCCACATCCTTAATCTTTTATCATTTGACCAAATTGCCTTGCATTTAACACAAGAGGGACCTGAAGGCTTGTAGTGTTGTAATCAGTAAAGAATTCAAGTTTAGAACATGGCATGGAAATATGGAAGAGATAACCCTGAAGTGGCTTTTTCTGAGGAATAAAAAAAAAAAAAGGCTCTTTGCACCAAAAGTTTTCCTTAAAGCTGCGAAACACTTAACAAATCACTGTGGTCGAAATGTTTTTCTTCTTATAGCACATACAGAAAAATAAAATTCTCTCTGCTGTATGAATCCAGTTCAATTACATCCGTCTTTGTTGTCTCTTAGAGTCCAACAGACCAACCGGAAGCTCCCGTGCTGACGGATCGGCGAATCGCGGCGTCCGATCAGTTGGTCTCGTACAGCAGCGTCCCGCTGAAGATGGTCAGCGGTTCGGTGGAGTAGGCCAGCTTGCCGGTGACGAGGTCGATGCAGACCGTGTCTCCGGCCTCCATGGACAGGATGATGTTGAAGACGGCCAGAGCTCCAGGTATCTGTTTGACCTCCGCCATCGGCTTCTCCAGGCCTTCGGGCTGATACCCGGCTGAGTCCACTCGGGCGATGCCATTGTTGGACTTGGACAGCACCGCCTCGATCTTCATGTTTTTGTGGCCCGTCAGGATGCCACTGAAGAAGTATTTCCCGCTCACAGGAGCTGTGAAGTAACCTGGAGGACAGAGGCAGGTAGGCTGAGGTTAGAAATTGGTGTTGCATGACGAGATCAGACTTAGTTTTTACCATGATGGATGAAAGTCTGCTAGAATCAGCTGTATGAACGTTGGGTCAGCTGGACAATACTGTATGAGACGACTAGTCGCTTGGAGCAAACTGTAAAGTTGGAATCATGAAGACAAAACAGCCACTTCGAAGCAGATGGTGCCTTCAAAATTTGGAAGGTCTTTTCCTGATTATGTGAAGTCTTGACTTGACTTAACGTGACTTCAGCCAAAAAAAAACCCCCAAATATCTCAGGCCATGTCTGTAGTTTTGTTTTTTTTGTAGGTAAAGCTGCAGCGATTAATCAATTAGTTTTCATTCATTCATTTAACGTTAATTTAAAGTTGGAGTACGCTGAGGTATGGAGGCTTCATTTACTATATAACCAAATATGGACATAAAGAAATTATGTAAAATTTCAATAAATACTGAAAGGCACAGTTAATAAAATAAGAAAAACATGATTTGAAAGCTTTAGATTGCTAATAGTTAATTAGTTGTCAACCTTTAAAATAACTATTATTCAGATAAAAGGTCTGAAAGTATCTGATTCCAGCTTCTTAAATGTAGTAGGCTGATGGTGCTGGAGTACTTGTTCTACTTAAGTTGTATTTATAATACAGGATGCTTACTTGTAATTGAGTATTTTTATTCAGTTGTATTGTTACTTTGGCCTACAGAGAGTTAAGGATGTTCACACTTCTTCCACCACTGGTTGTACAGTATAACACAGACAAACTGGTAATTCTGGGTATATGATTAAAAACCACTCAGCTTTATTCATTATACACTTATTGTTTTTGGGCAAAACCTTCTAACTAAAGTGAGAAAATACCACATTTGTAATTTGGGTAAACGAGTCGTTTAGATTCAAATAAAGAAAGTCTGTAATACTTCAGAGGGACTTGTAATTTAGGTCATACTGGAGCTCACCTGTTTGTGGGTTGTAGACCTTATTCTCATTGACAAAGATGTGGTTGAACACGATGGTTCCTGTTCCTCTCATCGGGCGAGTCAGAGCAGCGGAGAAAGAAAGGCGTGGCACGTCGGCGTCGGACCCTGCAGGACCTGATGACAGAGCAGAAACAAAGAGTTAATGTGAAGTCAAGATCAAAGAGTAATGAGCTCTTTCATCTGTTGTTAAGCGCTAACAACACATACCCTGTTCACCTCGGAGACCTGGAATGGAAGATGAAGGAGAAAAACAGAGTTAATCATCAACCATTTATTTTTTATTCTTATCACACTGATATGAAAAAAAACACATCAAAGATACTGTTTCTAAATATATAAATTTTATTTTATGCAGCAGAGTTTGTTTGTTGTTGTTGTGGTTGTCTTTTTTTTTTACCTGGGGGTCCTATGGGTCCCTGCCTGCCATCTCTACCCTGAGGTCCCACCCTTCCCTGGGGTCCGACAGCACCCTGGGGTCCCCGTTCGCCTCTTTCTCCGCGTGGTCCCGGTAGACCAGGTGGACCTGCAGGAGAGGAATGTATGTTGAGACAGCACAGCTGGGAAACACCCTACTGAAAAGCCTCTTCACCAGTGATAATATCGCCTCAGAGGAATCTAAAAACATGTACAAAAAGCCAAGAAAGCCAAGACGTTTAACCTGGTGTGACTCGGGATGTGGCTTTCACTCTCATGTTTACTAAAACTTAGCCCTCAGACAGACTGCAGACTTTACAGGCTCTTAAGGGAATTCTTTTCAAGATGACAGCCTGGATTCTTTCTTTGGTCTATTTTTCCTCTCACCCTCCCTTCAAGCGGGTGTTATCTCTTGACCAAAAGTCAAATGCAATGAGTCCTTGTCCTCTGAGACTCACCCACAAAGTCCTGCTCTGTGAAATAGTGGAACTCTTTGACCAAGTCCACCACTGACGAGTTCAGCCTGTGTATCTTGGAGTGGATGTTCTCCAGCTGGACGTTCTGGATGTTCTCGATAGCATCTCCTTGAGACGTAACCGTGACATTGAGTCCATTAACGCAGGTCCACAAGCCAGACACGTGTCGGTTCAGGCCGTCCTTGATCCTCTCCAGACTGTCTGAGAGAGAGTCGAAGCGTCCGCAAATTCCCTCCAGCTTGGAGATCCTTCGCTCCAGGCCGTCGCTCGACCGCCGGCACTCGCCCACCTCCGTCATGAAGTTGCTCCTGATTATTTGGATCTCGTTGCCCAAACCGCCGAATCGAAGCTTGGAGTCATCGATGTGTTCGGTCAGCTCCTTCTGCAAGTTGTTCACCTTGAAGAGAATTTAGAAGCTTGTTAATGTGTGTATTTTGGATGAGTTTCTTTTGACAAAGTTCTTCTGTAAATATACTTTTCCCCTCGTCGTTACAGTTTATTTTCCTACGGTATCTCACACACGCAAAAATATGTCAGCATATCATCTCAGTCTTGTCTGTCAAATATTTGTAATGTGCTTAAATATTTTCATAGCTAGAATAATATTATGTGAGAACACAGCTGCCAAGATAACCACGATGCATGTTCGACTGGCATAATGTTTGTACAGTACGTGAAGAAAAGTTATGTTTCAGGACGTACAGTTTAATAAAACAACACACAGATCATCGGTGCAATTACCAACCGCACCACCGTGTTTTCTTTTTAATTCCAAGTAGCAAGGTTACGTGGTTCCCAACCTTGGGCTTGAGACACTGAAATGGGTCGCAAGATAAATCTGAAGGGTCACGAGGGGTGGGAGTTCAGATTTGTTCTACAACTTATAAATAATTCTCTGACTTTTCTTTAATTTTTTGTCTTTTTAGCCATGTTAGCAGCATGGTCCTACAGTTTACATGGAGGTTGGTCGAATCACCACTTTGGTTGAAATATCGTAGAAACTGTTGGATGGATTTCTTCTAATGGAGCTGTAAGCTTGACATGTTTGTCGTTGGTTAAAAAAAAATCTCAAGAGCTGTTAGGATTTTTTTTTAAGTTATTTTTTTGGGCATTTTTGCCTTTATTATTTAGGACAGTCAAAAGAGAGACAGGAAAGTGGGGGAGGAGAATGGAGGGAAGGGGTTGCAGCAAAGGGCCATGAGAGGGATTCGAACCCATGGCCGCTGCATTGGAGACTATAGCCCCTGTACATGAGTCGCCAGCTCAACCAGGTGAGCTTAAAGCGGCAGCCCTGTTTGGATGTTTTAACAAAGCCTACTGGGCTAATTTTTCATCCATTTGTCAAAAAACTTTGCTTAATACCTGCAAAATGAGTGACACTGTCATCATAATCAGTGGTGCTGGGTGTTGCTGTTGTTGTTTAGCAGATGTAAGCAGGCTTATGTGTTAAACACAAATGGTGAACATTGCAAATATTATACAGTTTCTGCCATATATAAAAAAAAACACCCATCAACGTTAATTCCACTGACAGGGGAAGTGAATAACATTGATCATGTTGTTAAATGCAGTGTTTAGTTGAGAAATCTTGGATAATGGCACTTGTGTGGATGTTACGTTGGCATGTATTACCCAAGTAGACCAAGTAACTACCTGACGCCTCCCACAGCGGGACAATGCAGCCCGCCGTATCGCAAAATCTACTCAGGAACGGTTCAACAAACACAACAAAGAGCCCAAGGTGTTGCTTTGGTCTCCAAACTCTCCAGATCACAAATCAATTGAGAATCTGCACCTAAACAAGCCTATACTGTAAGGCCTGACCCTAATCCACAAAACAGAGTGGATGGACCCATTTGTTAACGTCCAGGTGCCAAACACCACAAGACACCCCAAGGGGTCTCTTGTCCATGCCTTGATAGGTCAGAGCTGGTTTTGGCTGCAGGAAGGGGATCTACACAATATTAGGCAGCTGGTTTTAATATTGTGGCTGCCCCGGTAACAGTTACTGTAAACATTTTAGCCTATTAATGTCAGCACAGATCGACAAAAGTGGCCAAAGAATCTTGCACTTGTCATTGTGAAATACAGGAGAGTCCATGAACTCAGTATTTCCAAAATCCTGGCTGTACCCCAAACACTCATATCTATTTAGTCAAAAAAAAATCTGGTAAGAGACCTTTTGGATAAACTTAGCTGACTTGGAACAAGGTTTACTAAGTAGGCTTTGCTTTAATTTACAGAGTCACAAAGTTCAAATATACAGTAATACAAAGCGGCTGGTCATTGCTGTCTCACAAAAATCAAGTTCCTACACAAGCAAGCTGCATTCTCATTGATGTTTTGAAAGAAATATATATTCTGACCAGAAGGTTACCCTATGACATAGTCGGAAAGGCTTCCAGATCGAAAGTCCACAGAAGAGGACAGGAAGGGAGGATGGAGTCATAAGTCCACATTGGGACTTTCACTTAGGAGACCGGGTGGTGCTCTACATTATTCTTAGACTTAAGTTTCGTTTTCACTCTTTGTTTACTTTAATTTTTTACTTGCCATTTGGTTAAGTTTAGGAAAATATCATGCTTGGAGATAAAGTTGACCCTTTTGCAACATTAACTACATGTTAGAAGCTCAGTTAAGTTTAGGAAAATATCATAGTTTGAGTTGCAATACGACCCTTTCACAACATGTTTGAAGCTTATCTTCAATTTTTAGCGTTATCAGGGTGAGTCCAACCTCATCTAATATCTGATTAATTGGCTGAAAAAGGGCAAACATGTTTCCCTTCAGTTGTTACATCATTGCATCTTACCTCTGAGATGATGTCGTCCTTGCTGTTGGTCAAATCAGTCAGTGTGTTCCCATGTGTCTGCACGGTTCTTCCCAGACCCTTCAGAGTGTTATTAATAGAATTAAACGTGACCATGACTCTACCAAGCTCTCCCTGGATGGACTTCAGATCTCCTCCTAATCTTCCACTGTGGAAAGAATGACCATCCAGACGTTTCT
Organism: Stegastes partitus; assembly: GCF_000690725.1. NCBI lineage: Eukaryota > Metazoa > Chordata > Actinopteri > Pomacentridae > Stegastes > Stegastes partitus. The sequence goes on along the minus strand of NW_007579470.1, from coordinate 37,560 downwards.
TTAGGTCATTTATGTTGGTTTTACACTGTCCTGTACATTCCTCCACCTCCTCTCTGAGGCGTCCCACCTCCTCCTGAAGGTTGGAACAAACCTGAGAGCAGACTGATTCCCCAGAGTCCACTTTTCGTCGCAGATCCGTCAGTTCGGTCTGGCACCGGCTCAGTCCAGTCGTGGTGGAGTTAGTAAGCAAGCGCAAGTCGTGCTCTATAGTCCTGCAAATGGAACAGTCCTCAAAGTCGCGACCCAACATTTCAATCTCTGTGACGATCCGGTTGAACTTCTCACCATCTTTCCCCGTGACAGCTATTATCTTCTTCACATCATCTGTCAGGTCAAACACTCGATCCATCAGCGAGTCTCCCGACACCGACAGATCGTTCAGTTTGGTGTTAAACTTCTGGATCTCTTCCTGGTTGGCTACAACCCTCCACTCCAAGGTTTTCACAGTCTCATCCGTCGACTGGCCTTTTCCATCACGCCCACAGGTCTCATTGCACAAGTTCGTGGTTGATGTTAGCCTTCTGTCGAGGAAGGTTGTGATGTTCTCCAGCCGGCTCAAACGTCGACTATGGTCTGTCACCGTATCTCCAAGAACAGCCACGTCCAGCTCGATTTTCCCGATCTTGAAGCCGTTGTCGTCCAGCCGACTGAGGACTATGTTGCGCAACTGGGTGACGTCTCTCTGCACCGTGTCCTTCATGTTGTTTCCGGTGTTGGTGCACCTTTGCTCTGCCTTCCTCACAGTGTTATTCATCCTCTTCTCCAGGTCTCTCAGCCTGCTGTTGAACCGATCCTCCGTCACCCTTCCCTTTCCTCCACCCGTCCCGGCCAGCTCCTTATCCAGCCGCCCCTTGATGGTGTCACACTTGTTTGAGGTGGAGGTGACTCGGACGTCTATGTCAGTCAGCCTCTTTTCCAGCTCTGTGACGGTGTTGCAGCAGGCCTGGAAGCGTTCATTCTCTCTGCGGGAGATGTCCAAGCTTTGCCTCAAGTGCTGGTCCATGGAGCTGAGCAGCTTCTCCAAGGCTCTGATTCTGTCCCGGTCCTCCTGCTGTTGCCGCCTCAGGTCCTCCACACCGGCCTACAGGAAAAAGGCAGGATGAGGACTTTAATTTGACAAAATAAGATAAAACAAGACAGAACCTCTATAATCCCAAGAGAAATTCTTGTGCCGGATATTGCCTAGAAAACAAAATGACATACTATGAGAATATAATGCAGTGACTAATAGAAAAACAAGAAGACACTGACAACAACAACAATAATAATAATAATGAGAAAGCTAATGTAAGTAAGAAGCTAAACTGGCAACGATTCTGAGAAAGTAAAGTAATATTACACATAATAATGAAATATTGTTAATTACATTGACACAACGTATCTGAAAATGAAATAATTAAACTAAAAAAATGACATTGAACAAACTATTGAGAAAAGCTTGTCTTCTAGTTTAAGATGTTTTGCATTAAAAAGAACGGACAATATTTCGATATACTACATGCTTATGTTTTAAAATTCAGTGTATTTTTCTAAACATTTACAAAATGCTAAGTTGAGTATATATGGTATGCACCTTTGCTTTTTCAGAGGCCATTCGTATCAGTAGATTTGCTTTGCTTCTTGACACGTTCACTTTCTTATAGAGTAAAAACTGTCGTTTTCTCTATTAAACACTCACCAGCTACTTTAGTAAATACACCTGAGTAACCTAATGAAAGCTATCACAAAAGAGCTGATTCTACTTTTTTGCAGCTTTTGCATTTTCAGGTTTGGTAATGTTGCAAATGTAAGAAAAAAAAAAAGCTCATATACAGAAAATTATAAATGCGTAAGTAATATATGAAATATATATTTTGATATTTTGCAGTGAATACTGCACAACTCACTACGACCTCACCTTTGCACTTTTTGGTACAAAGGTGTACCAAATAAAGTAACAGGTGAGTATATATTGTATTGCATTTGTTGCTTTTTGTTTAGAGGCACATGCTAAGGAACCAAGAAGGTCATAAGGCCAGAAGAAATATTCATTTTTCTTTACATTTTCCTTCACAATACAGCTACAGAATGCATATTGGATGCTGAGGTGATAATAGAACTACAGTGAATTAAAGGAAATCTAATAGTTTGTGTTAAAGTGTGCTCTGCTTTAAGAAAATAATCATCGACGATCACTCGGTGCGAGAAAATGGAACCTAAATCACAAACATTTTCCTGTATTGTTTTGTGGAGTATTGCTACTATTTTGTATAACTGTTGACAGTATTATCAGCATGGATCTGACATTATAGGGGAAATTTGAAAAGGTTTTATGTAGCTTCCTCTCATCAAGTTCTGTGAAGTTTTCAACCAACAACAGAAATAAAAAATAGATAAAATAACAGAATAAAATCACAGGGGTTGGCTGCTGTTGTGGCTCATGGGGGGTCTTTTTATGTGTCTGTGCCCAGAGGCTCATGACTGCACAAGAACACCAGGCAAATAAAAACTCAATTTATACAATAAAATGTGTTTTATGTTAAACCCTAACTCTGTGGCTGGCCTTGTTGCCATTTCCCTCCTTTAATCTTTCTTTCGCTGCTTGATTGTGAGCTTCTTTTTTTTTGCACTAATGTTTTTCGCTGGATTATTTGTTTGCACGGTGGTTTATGTTGGAGCGCTGTTACTGCCTGCATGTGGCCATCATATTTTTTTATTGCTTTAGGCAGCAGAAATCACTCAAAGAACCACACGGGGCGAGATGCATGGTAATTTAACAGCTAAACAAACCAGCTCTTTTTTGAGTCAGTGGCGAATGTTTTTGCCATCTTGATCTGATTATTGCGTTTTGAGCTTCACCTGGCAGGCAGAGCAGGACAGAGACACTCGTCTCTCCAGCTCTGTCAGTATCTCCTCCTTCAGCGTGTTCAGCTGGTTTCCTCCTCCGCCTCCATCTCCTCTCACCGCCCCGTCCAGTTCGTTGCCTCCTCCGTTCACCAGGTGATTGTTGATGTTGAGCAGAGTCTGATCGTGAACCTAAATAACCCAAAACGCTCACATGAATGAACATGAATATGCATTTAGACATCAACTCTGTCATAAATCACTATAAGAATGCAGCCAAATTCTAACAGTACTCTACTGTTTCTCCAAAATACAGCTAAAAACCATAAAATCTGATGGTTTTTTTGGTGCCAATAACAAGAATGACTGTCAATAGCAGGCTACTGTTAAAAAAAAAAAAAAGAAAAGAAAAGATTTAAACAACATTTTTGCACAAAACTTGATTAAGCACTGTTTAGACAAGCAACTGTTAGAGAAGTTTAGAAGTTTGGACAAGCAAATATTAATGCAGCTAATAATACTGCTGTCAACTTTTATCCCTTTATTAAGACTTTTTTTTTCCTTTTTTGCATTAAGAATATTTTAATTCTAACTTTCATCCCATCATTAAGATACTAGATTTTTAATTTATACTTTCTTGTTGCATAAAGGATTTTATCGATAACTTCTAGCACTTTAATAAGGTTTTACATTTTTATGTATTTATATTTGCATTAGCAATATTATTGCTAACTTTTATTCTTTTATTGAGATAATTTTTTTCCTTTTTTGTATTGAAAGTATTATTGATAGCTTTGATCCCTTTACTAAGATATTGCATTTTAAATATTTCCCTTTTTTTGCCTTAAGAATAGTATGGATAACTTTTACGCCTTTTTAAAAAGATTATTATTATTAGATTTTTCTTTTTTTCCCTCCATTCAGTTAAACTACTTTTTCTTGGTTTCTAAAATATATTTAACAGACTACAATATGTTGCATATTTCAAAATGATCCTAATCCCTCAAAAAATAACTTTCCTATTATTTCATCCTTTACTGGTTTTACTGTTTCGGTGGTAAATGCATTTTTGAATATTAAACAGAGTTGCTAGATTTCAATTCTGGATAGCACATTGTTTAATAGTATATATCCGAAATTCACAGTTTTTAGATTTCAAAAGAAGAAAATGTTGTAATCCTTCTGTAAACTAAACTTTTACTTTTATACTTTTGCACCATGGGAGTTGTCTTTTAATTTCATTTATTTTGTGTATGATGACAATAAAATCATTCTATTCTATTCTATTCTATTCTATTCTATTCTATTCTATTCTATTCTATTCTATTCTATTCTATTCCAATTTGCAGGAAGCTACAGTCAATATTGATTACAGTGGCAACACTATGTAAATCCAGTATATTATTGGACCAGCCCAGTCACAGTATTATTTTAGTAAATGACAATATTACCCTATATAAACACATCCTGTAAGTTTACAGTGACATGTGTCAGAGGTTACCTGAGTCCTGTTATAAAGGTGGTCCAGCTTGGTCTGGATGTTGTTGATGGTTTCCTTCATGTGTGGCTGAGCTGAATCAGCAGGAACAATGGCTCCATTCAGTCCAGGCCTGTACAAAAGGTAAATATTAAGTAATATACAAGTGTATATTGCAAACAGGGAAGTGGTGATTGGAGAGCATGAGAGGACACATAAGCCGTCATCCAAATATAGCTGATTCTGTTTAAGTATAGTTCAATCTGTCTGTGCAACTATTCATGGCTTAGTGTCCTCATATTGGAATAAACAAGCAGAGCAGCTCTCAGTAAACTGACCTGCTGCAGTAAACAGTGATAAACAGACAGTGATACACAGCGTGCAGCGCGTCCTCACGGTAAGAACACCAGTAAATAAGAGCTTCTTCAATCTCTTCAAACAGGATTTCAGCGTGCAGGTAAATGTGCTCCACGAAGTACAACATGCACATGATGTATTGAAAACAAGGTTCACGTACAGCCTCTGGTTTATGCCATGAATGGTGGTCTGCATGTTGTGGAGGTCTTTGGTCAGACCTCGGATGGTCTCCTCCAGCTGCTTGATCTTCTCCTGGTCACCTGGACAAAAGAAAAGCCAATAAAAAGCTGGAGTTTAATTCTGAAATGTTAGATTTACTGCTTCCACAAAGTAGTAGACCTTTACGATGTACAGACAGAGCTGTCAAACCTTCCCCCTTTCGAACAGTGTCGGTAATTTCAGTTTAAATATTTCTGTATTTTCACTGGAAAACGTCCAAAGCACGTTCAGGCTCAATCTGGAAAAACTGATGTCATGTTTTTCAAAGCGCTGATCAGAGTTCGCGACTAAGTCTGAGGACAATTTTGTTGTTATTTGCTGATGTTGCCAAAACTGTCAGAGCTGATCTGATCAAACTGCAGCCACACTGTCCTGACGGAGCAGATAAGCTGAGGTTTTGAGTCTCACTTCACCAGCCAATTCTGTCGAACAAAACTTTTTCAGTGTGGTATGTTGCTGCTCTGAGATTGTTGTTGTTTCCTGTGGTGAAGAAAACACACGGATAGCGGAGGGGAGAATGTTGGTTGAAGTGAGCAGTGGTTCTAAAAGCCGCATCCTGCATCCGATGAGTCCGAT
>NW_007579470.1:6165-31517 GCF_000690725.1 Stegastes partitus | reverse complement strand
TCTATTATGTGTTTCCTTAACGAATCGGCAAAATGTTCCACGTGAGGCCTCTAAGAGCTGGACGACATTTTTTGGAATGTTGGTTTGAGAATGTTGCTCCTGTGTCATCATAGAAAATAATCTATAAGAATTTCCTCTGAATGTTTCCATTAAAACACTATATTAACTCTATAGGAACATTACTGGAAATATTTTTTTTCTTTAAATTTTCTACACACATATGATTAAAGCATTTTTTAAAGTATTACAGCTTCTGTATAGATGGTCTGCACTTTTATCCAAAGCATTTTACATTGTGTTTCTCATTCACCCATTCACACACACATTCATACACCAACAGAGCTGCCATGCAAGGTGCTGCCTGCCATTGGGAGCAACTTCAGGTTCAGTGTCTTGCCCAAGGACGCTTCGACTGTGGAGGGGCAGGGGATCAAACCACTCCATAATGTTATCCAATGTTGAGGGAACGCTCCCTGCCAGCTATGACACTATAGACACCAGTAAAGATGTGGTCTACTGTGGCTAAAACGGTTGCATTGCTTCATTTCTGTTGCATCAAATCGTGTGCAGCTACAATTTATAACAGCTTCAATAACATCACTGACTCGTCGTTATGTTGCTATAATTTACAATTTTAAAGGCAAGGAAGTAAAAATGTTAAGTTTTGATTGAGTTTTACAGATTTGACTTTGGCCTGCTGATCGGAACACAGAGACTTATTACATTTCAAAATTCTTCCAAATGTCTCCGATCATTGAGCTTAAGATTGTTCATTTTGGCCCTCTAGCCGAGGAGCTGTCACTAATCGAATCTGGGGAGTGTTTTTTCAGGTGTAAGCTTTAAAAAAAATACACGAGGTCTTAACGAGGTTTTCCAGGGCACTAAGAGCAGGAGCTGTTTACAGTAACGTAACTGTACCTTTTCAAAAGTTCTCATTTTCAGAACCATTCGCTCGCTCATTCTTAAAAAGCTCACAAGATACATGTGGGAAGGTGGACAGATGTTGGGCATGTCAAGCCTCAAAAAAGCATTGAGTTTGGGTTTTACAGAGCCTTCCACCGTCCTTACCTTCTCCTCCTCCCCTCTGGCCTCCGTCTGGGTTGTAGCCGGTCTGCGTGACTCGAGGTCGGCCTCCGTTGACCTGAGTGTCGGTCGTCCCCTGGGGCCCGTTGTGGCAGTCTTCCCCTGAGTAACCGTGGCAACACTTCCACTCCATTTCCGTCACCATCTTGTAGGCGACCTTATACCTCGGCCTCCTGTATGTCCGGTAGCTGAGAGTAAAAACAGGAAATTTGGGAAGTGTCAGATTTTCATTTGTTCTGACCTGATAAGACCTGGTTTTCAGGAATTAAACACTGAAGCTTGACTTGGTGACTTGGTGAATTGACTCTATGGACGGCAATGTTGGTCTCTCAGTTGGTCAACCCATCCCTTTGGTTCAGACTGGCAAATCCTTCTGTAGTGATTGTTCCCTCAACTTTTCCTCTGGTGCTATCATCTTATTGTATTCCTTTACAATATACATGGCATTTGCACCAATTTAGCGGTAATCTGTCCACGATGTCCACATGCAGGCTTCAGAAGTAACAGAAACAGAGTCTTCAAGCATGAAAGTTGCACATATTTGCATACAAAACCCAACAGGTAATATCATTAGTTAGGCTACTCGTAATTATAAATGATTCCTGACATGGAGACAGGATTTATCAGGATCTAAATGACACGTTTCTTTACACAGGTTCATAGTTTATAAGCTACAGTTAAAATATCTTTTAAGTGTCCTCCAGTTGAAACCTGAGCTTCACCACGCACGTTGAGATCTTGTTTTACTGTTAGCAAAGGTCAGATCAGTCAGAAATATATATTTTTTTGTCATGTCGAGTGTTTTACTGCAGATGTATTTCCATTTTACAGTAGAACGTGACCTCTGTGATCATTTAAGTATCGTTAAGGTAACTTAATATTAATGAAAACATACTTAAGGGCATTATAGGTTGCCGTATTGGAAACATAATAAACAAGCTAATAAAAAAAAAAATGTTCTCAGCTACCCAGTCAGCAGATTTGAGCTGATTACAGGATTTTTTATTATTAAAACACACCGTAGCATCTCTTCTACAGGCTTCTTCAAAGGTTCAGCTCACCCTAATTACTATTAAATAAAATTACTATTAGATGATGATTATTATATGATGCATCTTCTCAGAATTTCACTCCAACTAGTAGCTGATTGTTGGCATTTTGAACAATGATGCACTGAATGGCCTTTACTTAAGTAAAAGCCATCTTACTGATGGCTTTTATTATTCTTATTCTACTACTCAAATATACAATAATTGTGGGCCCACCAGAACCAAAGCACCCCTTCTCTATACTTCATTTTGTACTGTATTTATAATCTTACACTTGTATTCGATTAGCACCTTTTCATGTAATGGTCCTGGCTCCATCACATGCCTGTCTATCTATTTGTTTTCTCTTATTTAGTACTGAGGCTTTCCAAATATAACAACGTAATTAAGTTACATGACTTTGATGTTGTTATACTTGGATTAGATATGCTGCATGCTCAACTAAAGTAATGAACATGGCAGGAAATATACCAGCACTCTGTCATTTTCAGTCTGTGAGCCTGCTGGCATTAACATCTACCTAGAATGCAGCTAGCTGTGCCCAAGGTCAGCTTCACAGAGCTACCAGCAAGACTGGAGCTACTTCATCTTGTTGATTTATGTCTTTGAACTCCAGTTGACTTGTTTCATATAAGTGACATTATGAGATTTAAAATTTGCGCTGTGACCCTGATAACCGAGCGAATGAACCCAGCACTGAACACAGGGTCACTAGAGGTCAGGAAACGTCGACAAATCATCTTCTGATGATAGATTGGATTATGAGTGCTTTGTAAACTTTAAATGTTATTTCTGTCCCATTTTCCGAAAGAAATCCGCCGCACTTAGTCAGTGCTAAATCTGGATTTCTTGTTCACAGATGAGTCATCAGAAAAAAAAGTACGTCTGTTGTACTTGGAACGCTTCGCTGCAGATTTATCCTGAATGTGTCATTCAGCTCTGCGACCGAAGAGACTCTCTGTTACAGTAACAAAGCAATAAATAGAGCAGAGTTGGCCCAATAAAGGTTTAAAGCGGCGTCACAGGCATGTTAACAAGCTCTGACTGTGAGTGTTCAGCAGGTTTCTCCTCCTTTACGCCAATCCACAAACATCACTGTAGGTATCGCAGAGCCTTTTCTGTGCCATAAAAAAGACTTCATCTTCCAGCTCGCTGCTCCGAGAGCGTGAGAAAAAGAGGTTCTCTCAGAGGAAAAACAAGAGCAGGGGCTCGGAGAAGTGGAGGCAGAGCCGGGCAAAGTTAGAGGAAGACAGTGTAAGAAGAAGAAGAAGAGATTGTTTTTACAGGGCAGGAGACGAGACTGTGGTGCCTGGAAACCCCTGTTGGCTTCATTCTTAGCATAGCCCAGGTTTAGGCCGAGGCCCCTGGCAGGCAGGAGGATCAAGCAGCCAGGCCACGGTCAGCGTGAAGACTTCAAAAGAGGAAAAACATCAGTGACGCGTGATTAATGTTTTCTTGCATGCGCAACATTCACATTTGGAAAAATCATTCAGGCAGCTCCATCTATAATAAATTTGCTCCTATATTTCAGTATTGGATATTCTCAAGTCTGCACCAGAGAGGCTGGAGCTCCACCGCAGCAGAGCGTGAGACTTTAACGCCAGCACTTTATCACTGAGATTAACCAGCCACAACTACAGAGCTGTAATCAGGCCTGCAGTGATGCTCGGGACACAAGCAGACACCTTCCTGAGCAGACTGTTGAACCTCAGGGGAGAGAAAATTAAAAAGGGCTGATGAAAGAGGCAGAAATGAGGGATGAATTGAGGGTACAAACTTCTGCAGATGTGAGGTCAGGATTGAATACAGATTTGGATTCCAGACGGTGAATTAGTGGAGATGAGGAATAAATACTCACGCCACTCGAGGACACTGTCCCCAGGTGCAGCGCTGGTAGTCTGGTTTGATGTACGTCTCCACGCCATCCTCCATCACACAGCTCACAGTGCGAGTCACCACGTAGGCACACCAGTTCCTAGGAAATCACACAACCAGGGAAAGGAGGAAACAAAAGATTGTCATAAGTTAATTTCAAGTTTAAATAGTTTGTCACTGACACAAATATATACTGCAAAAAAAGAAAAATTAAAACTGTAATTTTACAATTTACAATTTCTACAATTTAATTTAGCAGACGCTTTTATCCAAAGCGATGTACATCTGAGAGCAGATACAACACAAGCAAGGATCTAGTCAGGAGAAAACAATCTAGCTAAGTAGAACAGCATTTTTCCTTTTCATTTTGCAGATTTTTTCCACGTATTTTTGAAATATACACACACAAAAAGTACAAAAACAAACTGTGAATTTGCATGTCTTGTGTAAAATAACTTTAAAAATAAGTAAAGTTATGTGTAAAAACTCATATCTATCACGATTCCTTTAATAGTGGTGGTAAATTCATTAATTTCATAGGTGAACATACTTTTTTGATGCTAAAATCTGTGAAATATTCGAGATTTTTTATGTAGATTTACATGTAAAGACTGATATTATCCTCTTTATTTTCTTAAGTAGTTTATTATTGTCATTTTAATAGTAACTTGTCTTTAATAATGGTAGCAAATTCAGTAATTTTACAGGTGGAGATACTTTTTTAGCTTTAGAAATCTGTCAAAAATACAAGATTTTTTTAATGCAAATCTACATGTGAAAACTAATGAACAGTTTTTGAAAGTTTTCCATTTATTTCTTTATTTTAACATTATATTACATATTAAAACCAGACTAATTACAGCACTTTTCTGCTGTATTAAACTTGAATATTTGTATGATAACACTAGTCGATCATATTCACAGGAAACGTGTTTTTTAAGCATGTAAATATCCTCAATTAAAGCCAAAAATATGCAGAACATAAAACTAAGGCTTGGAACACTATTTAAATGAAGGAGAATTACTATTTTTTGTTATTTTCTTAGTATTTTACATTAGTTCTTGATGCCCCATCTGCCACAATATTACTATATTTTGATGTTTTTTTGTTGTTGTTTTTTTAAACAGTGCAGCCCTCTAACTCAGTCTAAACTGTGGTTCTGTTCTTTGTTTCTCTGCAAAAAATAGGAAAGATCTGCAGAAATAACAATCAAACATATGGTGACTTGTTGATAGTGAGGCTCCACTGTGGGTTTCAAGATCAATATCTCAAACCCCGGAGTCGATTATTATTCTGTACAACACTCCAGAGAAATCAGTGCAAATGTCAGATCTGTTCAGGATAACTGCAGGATCTCAACAATGGCTGCCATTGTACTGCTCCTCGAACTCCACGCCAACTGACCCACACACACACACACACACACACACACACACACACACACACACACACACACACGCACACACACAAGCACACAAATCATAGTGGTGTTTTTACTGCATATCTCAAAGGCTGAATTAATGCCACAGAAAGTCAATATATGATAATAACTTTTATCGCTTCTCGGATGGATGTAATTTCATGTTAATCTCCGGAAATTTGAGATTTGTGTGTTAAAACACTGATTTGCATTTTAAGCACAAGTCTGCAGCCACTCTGATGCACATAAGAGTTACTTCTCTCTGCAAATAGTCCGTATTTCACTGATAGGATTGATAGCAGATAAAATTCTCTGTTGTCGTTCTGTACAAAAATGCTTTTTTCCCTCTAAAATAAATAGAAAATGAAGTTCAGCTGAGCATGAACTGGAACAAAGCAAAATAGCAAACATACACTAGCACCTTATCTGTTTCTAATACGTCAGCCATAACAACTTGATGCTTAACTTAACTTTATTGTCCCCTGAGGGAAATTTGCTCTGCAGGCAGGCAGGCAAGAAGCACGAAAACACAGAAAACACAATCACAGTAGATCACATCCGGACACCACACGAAGCACGCAACAGCAGAGAAAACAAATGCAAAACAACTGTCATCCTCCAAAATCTGAGTTCAGTGCAGCAATGGCTTGTGTTATGAAGGAGTTTTTCATCCTGTGGGATCGAGCCTTTGGCAGTCTAAATATCTTGCCAGAGGGAGCTCAAACTCAGTATGGAGGGGATGACTGGGACACTGAATGATATCCTGAGCCTTAGCGTGCACCCTCCTGCAAAAGATTGTAGGCAGATCAGGTCGTACAACACCACTGACTTTACTGGCAACTTTAACCATGTGTCCTAACCTTTTTTTTTTATCTCCTAATGAGAGGCTGCCAAACCAGGAGATGATGGCAGATGATACCTACCAATGCATCCAGCAGACACAAGATTTCCCAGTGGAATAATTTTTCTTTGAACATGACACATGTATCAATATATTTACTGACTTTTTTAGTTTTGTAGATTCTCCATCTTAATTATGTTTATGCAGAACAGCCTAAAGCTCTTAAGTTTGACTCATTCTTGTCCTTTGGGGCTCTTATTTTGTTTTATTGTACCTCCAGCTGGTCTTGTTTCAGTCATTCATTTGTTTTAAATGCTCCAATAGCTCCTAATGGTTTAATTATGTTTGCTCGTTTTGCCTTGTAGTATTTTTTATTGTCATTCATGAGTTTGTGTGTGTTTGTGTTCTTACATCTTTTATTTTCTTACTCAGCTGTATTATAAATGAGGCCTCCATGCATCAAAGCTTAAACAAAGTGAATTAGCCAGTTGTTCACTTTGGCTATGGAAACAACGTTGAGCAAAACGTCCGATCCGGGGGGCAAATTCTGTTTTTACTTAAGTTCAAACTCAGAAACAACCATTAAACATTAGTAATGTACAAAAGTTTTTTGGTCTTTTTTTGGAGAGCTGCAGAGAGCTTATGCCGGTCACCTCGAGCTGTTTACATGCTGTTTTGTGTGCAAAGTTAGCACACAGAGCTACTGCAGCACATGAATCGGAAATATTCCAGGTTAAAATGAACCTGAATTATTCTTTAATGTGTAACTCAGAAACAAAACACTGATTTAGAGTTGGCTGTGTAGAGCTACTTAGTTGCACTTTTAGCATAACAATAGATCAACTGCTTGTTTTTTAGTTAATAGTATTATTATCAGTAGTAGTAGTAGTATCTTACTATTATTAATATTAACTCTTCATCTAATTTCGATCTAACCCTGGATAATTCGATGTTGTAAACCCGGTAATAATCTATTGTTTTGGGGTTTTTTTTGCTTCTTTTACATATCCTGCAAACACAAAGTGACATTTACATTCATTTGGAGTCATATTTATTGTCAGCTGGTGAATATAGGTCAAATATTCTCCCACATTAGTTACTTTTTTCTGTATTTACATGGATTTGAGGTGAATTTTTGCCTCTTAAAGCTTCAAATTTTACAGGGTCGCCCTTTGTTGCTGGGTATTATACAGCCTTTTCACTGTGAGCAGCTTCTCAGGTCATAGTTTTGCTAATAAAAAATAACATTGATCCTAGCAGCTTTCAGGTTAATTCAGGTTTAATCCTGATGTAATCCTGAATTAAACTCAGACTCTAAAGTTACCCGTGTGTAGCTGAAGGCTGTCAAACATTGTAAACATCGCAAAAACGTCTCTATAAACATGCTTTTAAAGTCAAAGTCAAAGGGACAGTTTTACAACAACCCCCCACACACTCCCACAGTCTGAAAGCTCCTCCGTCTGTCCTGACCTCCCTGGACCCTCACATATCTCTGCTGATAACTGCACATAGATTTAAGACACAGACGTCCTTCAGTCGGTTTCTATCATCATTTTCACATTACCCAGAATCCTCGTCCGCTGCTATTTCCCTGCTGGTTATTATGGCCAATTAGTGTCACTCCCAGCTTCGTCTGAGAGCAGCTATGAAGGGTTTACGGATAAAAGTTGGAGCGTACAAGGAGTTCCTTCATGCTGGACAGTCAATCAGCGGCTCTCGTCTTCATGTCTGTCAATCTGTCTCTTTCTTGTTTTCTGTCTTCGTGTCTCTTGCTTTACATCCTCCTTTTCACATCTTTTCATCTCTCTCTTCCTATCTCACGCATCTTTTCCTCACACCTGCGTCTCTCCACATTTACAATCTGCTTCTCATCGCTTGTCCTTTCTTTCTTTTTTTCCCCCACCTCTGTCTCCCCCACCGGCACCATGACTCCCCCCTTCATTCCTGAGCTTGTCTCGCTGACACGAAGAGTTTATCGTGGTTTGATCCTCCCTGAACCTCCTCCTGACCTGCCGCTACTGTACGTGGGAAAGTGAACGCCACTAATTAGCTGCAGCGCATATTTATCCCAACGTACACAAGCAGCATTTATGGAGGGCTGGTACGTTTAATTACATACATGCTAAAAACACAAACATACACACATATGCATATAGACGCAAACACTGTTTGCTTGGATGTCAGAAATTTCTGTCGTCACTCCAATACATTAGAGACTCGTGGAATTTAGTTGGCTGCTTGCAAGAAAAATGAATTATTAGAGGAAGTACTGTTTGTTTATCAAAATGTTTATGTTGTGTGATGTGTTTAAAATGGTCTGACATAATAAACCAGATTTAGTTTTGCACAAAAATACCAGCTGCCAGTCCTCTATAATGGTTGAGCTACATGCTTGAGGTTATATAACGGACAAAAATATATAGAAAATAATGAAAATGATTTTAAAAGTATATATAAAAACAAGACTTTTCTACTATTTGGCTGAATTAACCCTTTAAAATAGCTTTGCAGTGTGCAATTTTAAGGCACTATTTCCATTTCATGCTCTTTTCCACTTGTGTCCTTAACTTTACTTAACATTTTAGAGGGAAATATTTCACTTCTTACCTCAGAACATGTATTTGATGGTTGTAGTTACTAATTACTTTGCAGATTAACAGATTTTTCAGCATGTCTTATCATGCATTGTTGTATGTTTAGAGAAATGAAAATTAAAATAGTTCAAATTAGCTCCACCAAAATGCTGTTTACATAATTAGACAATATGGTAAATATCTTCAACGTAACTATAATTTATGAATATAGCATTTGTAATTTAGTATTTTTACAATATTTTTAATCTAGCACAGGTCCACGATACCTGTTCTAGCATCGGTATAGTCTCATACAATGAGTCAATTAGACGGATATCATGAATTTAATATGATAAATAAATGTTTAAATTGGCAGAATTCTTCTCTTTTGTCATCAAGTCAGTATTTGAATATGTAATAAGAGAATTAACAGAATAAAACAAGTGATTCTTGACATACTCCTGACCCTGACACTGCAGCTGTGTGGCCTTGACCTTGCAGGCCAGTGCTGTGTGATAGTTCTCAAATAAGACAAAGTATCATCAGAGTCCCAGATTCATGGGAAACACACAGATGTATGCAGTGCAGAAACTTTTCATGGTGTAAATTCGGCTTATTTGGTGCACCGAAAAGCCACAACATTAAAACTGCCTAATATTACGTTAGCCTAACTTTCTGCTGCCACACCAGCTGGAGCATGAACACAGGACTCAGAAGATGCCCTGTGGTGTTTGAGGTATTGCCAGTAGATGCTTTGGGTCCTGTGGGTTGTGGCCTCTGTGGATTGGGCTTGCTTTGGTGCGTGGATGCTTTGATCAGAGTGGTATCTGGTGTGTTTGGGGGCCAGGTTGACACCTTGGGCTCTTTGTGGTGCTCTCTAAGCCACTTCTGAGCAGTTTTTGGGGTGTGGGGGGAGCGTTGTCCTGCTGGGGGACACTAATGTTGTGTCAATGCCATGTGGGGGTGTGTTTGGTTTGCAGCAATGTTTAGGTAGGAGATACGTACCAAAGTAACACACACATGACTGCCAGGATCGAAGGTTTCCCAACAGAACTGTAACGAGATGACTAATGCTATTATCGTCACCTGTCAGTGGTTTTAATGTTGTGGCTGTTTATCACAGCACATCATGTTGCCGTGAGGTGGTTTTAAGTTTTGGAGGGATTCAACGAACATATGCAAATGTCATTTGGCTGAAATAATCCAACGCTCATTCGTCCAAACAGTCGCTCCCTCCCTGCATCTCCACAGATTTGCGGTTCATCACAGCGATCCATGTGATTCGTTCCTTCAGCTATGTCATTGACTTGTATTACATTCTGCTGCGCCGTCCTGTGGTTTGTAATATTGTGTTTAATGTGTTCATCAGAACTTTACAGCGATGATTATTCACTGCGAAACTCCTGCCATCCTTCATCAGAAGATGGGCTGCCGTCATTGCTTCCAAACAGAGCTCCTCTCGCCTCTTGTGCTTCCAGACTCTTGCGGTTCGTTATTGCATTACGCTGTGCGAGGGTTTGCTGGGTTATCGTGTTCTGCTCTCGGTTGGTTTTGCAGCGTATTCTGGACGTCTTTCGAGAAATTGGAATCTAACATCTTCATCAGGGAACATGTTCAACCAGGCAGTGGCCATAAATCCTAACAGCTTGGTTTTTTTCCAGCCTGCGGTTCCACTGTGTTGTTTTTGTCACAGTGATTCAGTGGGACAGTGCTGCCAATCTATTATCTTGACTTACCGACTCCCGGTGTCGCAGACAGCAGATAAACCGAAGAGCTGGCAGCGTTCAAACCCTATCTTGTCTGATGGAGAACAGGCGCTGTGTCTCGGATAAATAAAACTCTTGTTTTTCACTACTGAGCAGACACAGATGTGTACATGTACATACATAACTACCTTCCAAACACTTACTGTACACACACACACACACACACACACACACAGCCCTCCCTTTGGCTTCATTTTCCATCTTTCCATGATGGGATTTTTACTCCAGTGAAATACATGAGAGAGCTCTTTATATTTGAGGATGACTAAGTGTGAGTGTACAGCTGAAGAAGTGTGTGTTGGTGCTTAAAGGCGTATGCCCTTTATAAAAAAAAAAAAAAACGAGGATTTGTTTAGGTTTGTCCCTGCATGGGTGACACCTTCTAAACATTGCAGGGTCCAAACTCATTGGCCTTTTTTCTTCCTGCTCTCTAATCAGCATCAAGTTAAGCATTCCAAACAGTAATCCAATAAAGTCCCATTAATCCAAATGGCTGCAGAGAAGCCGCTCAGATGAAAGTCCACTAACTAGACTCGGCATTTTTCCATGAGTGTAAAATACAATTAGAAGCACACGTGCTTCTCATTCACACACACACATACACAAAGCCATGCATTTACAAGAGACTCACACACGGCACATGCAAATACAAACACAACAAAACTGAATCCAACCTCCTCGCTTCTGCATCTAAACATAAAACCGCATACATCCCAGTTCACATCGTAACAGGGTGTTTAATGAGGAAGTACAATGAAGAGCATGCACATGTGGGTGTGTTTCAATGGGAGCCAATCTCCCTGTTTCCTTTATGATATCAGCGCCGCAGGAAAACATTGCGAATATACAGAACAGTTCCTGCACAGATCACTGCATGTTTATAGCTACAATATCCAGAAAGTTTGTGAGAAAGCAACAGATAAAGGCAGAAATGTCAGACTAGAGAACAATGCTTTCCTAACATTTGAACTTGGTGTTTAAGCTCTAAAAACCTCACAAACTTGTGTTGTGCAACCAAACACTGCTAAAACCTACAGATTATATTAGATTTATGTGAAACTCTCAATATGTAGGCTGAATTCTTGCATGCTTTCCTTAGAAAAGCTAGAGGAAGCTGTGACATGAAGCCCTTTAGAAGGAAACGCAGATTTGGCTACCTGATCGCATAGGTTTCATTCTTCGGCAAAACCAAAAAATGGTTCCAGAAACCTTATAATTGCCGTGTTTTTCAGCACCATATTTCAGGTTTTTACGAGTGGAAAGATTTCAAGAATGTGAGCAGCTCTGGCTGGAGTAGCTCTTCACATTGTGTTAGTCTGTCAGTGCCGCTTAGTGTCACATTCAAATATACTTGGAACCTTTAACTGACATTTCGCAAAGTCCAGGGTAGTTCGATACACCTATAAAATGTTCTGTAAATGTTAGAAAACGATGCCATGAGTCTTTAGCCAAATGGTCAGTCTCAGGGAATCAGTGTCAAACTTATCAATACAATTCTTAGCTGCGTACATCAACTGTAAACAATGGTTTTGGGGAATTTTTAGTTTAATTGACACCATCAGCTTTTACAGCAGCCCTCTTGTTTTTGGCTCCAAAAAAGCAATGCACTGCTGTATATATGTATATCACAGTGCACTGATATATCACTGACTGTTACTAACAATTTTTGCATCCAACAGATATTGCAACATCAGCATTTACATGTGTTATTGTGTTTGTGTCCATTGAAAAATGTAAGTCTAACATTCCTTTTCTTTAGCTGCTAAAATCCCCACTTTTTAACCAGCTGTTGCTAAATTTGTCTATCGTGCACACTTTTTAGAGCTTCCTGCTATGTCAGGAAAACAAAACTGAACCAAATCAGTAAAGCCACGGGCCATAAAACCGAAACAATGAGCTGAAAGGTGGTAAAATGCCCAATAGAGCAGAGAGGGATGAAGTCAGGTGATAATTTTGTGAGTCTGCCTCCAAAATGTTCTCGTCTCACATTGCACACAGTCATGCAGTCCACTTTTAACACAAAAGTATTGATTAAAGCAGCAGTGGGTCCTGCAGTAATAAGATAAACACGCTGTTAGTGTGCCTAAATCCAAAAAAATCAGCTGTTCAGAGTTCATCACTATGAGAAACCTCCCCAGTACACACAGTCATGCCAGTAGTTTCTACTGTAAAATTATTCAATATAGCAGCCTTAAGGTGGAAGAAATGCAAAAACTGTAAGTTGAAGGGTTCTATAACTGGGTGTAAAAGATGAAATGTGAATACAAGTAAACAAATCGCAACAAAACCTGCAACTTAAAGCTCTACTCCCCATTTCTGCCATAAAGGAATGGCTAACATGCATGTTAATTAACAGCCACACCCTTCGTTTGTCTTCAGTAGACAGAAACATGCAAACTATGTCTTTATTACTTCTCTGCCAGGCACCGAGCGGCAAAACTTCCATTGTGCACGTCTTATTTTTATTTACAGAGCCATAACTCAGCGTGAGTGGAACTCCTGCACCTGCCTGAGCATGGCTTTATTCTCCAATAAATTTCACCTCCTTATAAAACAGCAGACAGACACTTCACAGCGCAAGCAGGAAGTCGCGGTCGGACATCTTTAACCCACACATACCAGCGACGTTTATTTCATCTCTGCATGAGCCCTGCAGAGAGGAATTGTGGGTAAAACTGGAATATTCGGCGACAAAAGTGACATAGAGAGTAAGTGGGAGGAATGAGGGAGTAGAAAAAAAGGGGGCGCTGAGGTTTAAGACTTTAACAAAGAAATCACTTATGCACCTATTGTCCAGGGATCTTTCATTTAGCTTCAAGGGGAAGGTTTCGACAGCGGCCTGAATGAGTGGATGGAAAGAGGCGTGTCTCGCCGTTTGAACTGTGACCCCGGAGGTCAAGCACCCCTACGATGTCCTTGTAAAGATACACCCCTGTACACACAACCGAAAAGGCCCACAGACGACAACATACACACTCGAGTGCGCTCGCTCATCATGCCTGAGCGGTCACAGTGCGACAGACAAACATACAGAAAAAGCACATGCACACAAATTCTTCCAGGCTCTTGTGTTAAAAATGCAGTTTTACTCGCGCACACACACACACACACTCATTCGTTTTCCCTTTGGACGTGATCCAACATCAAGGGACAAGCGCCACTGTGTAAACTTCTCTCTGATTGTTTAGCCCGACGGTCACGAAGATATACGGAGAATGTGCACGATACCGCCATATTTGCTTTAGTATTATTGCTCAGATATGTCAGCGGTCTGAGGTCTGCTGGGGTGGCGTTCTTTTTTTTTTTCTCTTTTTTTGTGGTTCACTTGAACTTTAGCCATTTATGGAGGTATGTGTGTTTGAAACAGAAGCCTTAAAAATCACAGCTGCCCAAAATAGTCCACATTATCAGCCAGGTAAAACTTCTTCTTGTGTCATTGATTTTTTTAGCTTTTCAGTTTCAGTTGCGTGCCGGAATGCAACACAAGCCTCTATAATGGTCTGTAGGTTTATGTAGACAACGTAAAGAAGGCTTTCTCAGTGCTATGCGTGCTGGAAACTATGGTAATTAGGTTACAATGACTGTGTCTGTTAAGAATCCCTTTTCCCACATTTGCATTACCATATGTAAGGAGATTTTGTTACTGACCTAATTAACAGAACGCATAAAAACACACAGATAAAGTGAATTTGGATGCTTTCCAAGCTTTGGTCAAGAAGAGGACAATCCTGTTACAGTCTAATTGCCTGGCTACACGTTTCGGCATGGCTTAACTATGGAACCACTATGTAAAAGTGCATTGTGGGAAATATGTAGTTCCTCTAAAAGGTGCCTCTTAAGACTCAGATGCTAAGAAACAAGAATAGGAGGCTTCAGTCACGCTTAGCGACTGAACTCTTGACCCTTACAGTGAGAGGATCTGGTGGCTTTGTTATTTTATGGAGGGCATTTTTCAGGCATTGTTTGGGTCCACTTGTCCCCTCAGAATGGAAAGGTCACTGCAAATCAATACAAAGTTGTTCTGAGTGATCACATGTATCCTAACATTTCTATCTTGATGACCAAGATCACAATGCCCCCATCAATAGGACACAATAGGTCACCGAATAATTTGATGGAAATTATGTAAATCAAATGCTACGACCTTCTCAGTCACCAGATCTCAACCCATCTGAACACCTTTAGGAGGTTGTCACTGACATGTTAGCATCGCTCTCCAAATGAAGGAATATTAATCAGAGGAATGTTGTTCATCCATCCAGAGGGTTCCAGAGACTTGGAGAACCAATGCTGAGTAACACATGGTAGCACATGGTGGCCCTGAGCCCTACAAAGAAGCACTGTGCTGGTTTTTCCTTTAATTTGTCACCTGTCGCCTCTTGTTTATGTGTTAAATGTGTACATCCTACTGCTGCTTAAACAATTGGCCCCCTAGGGATGAATAAAGTTGATCGACTGATTGATAATACGGCTGTACATTGGCGCAACTTCAGCTAAATGCTTATTTTCTCACAATGGAAATACTAACATGTCGAGGCTAAACATCTATCATATTTAGCGTGGTCATTATGCTTTAGCACGTTAGCAACGTTTGCTATTTAGCCCTAAGCACTTTGTCAGAAATCTAAGGACTGAACAATTTAAAAATTGCATCAGATGTTGGTGATTTATGAGAAATTCAATGATTTCACCCCAAGAGAAAAACAAATATTTGTTTAATGTTCATGGATATCTTTATAGTCTCACTAGGGGACATTAGTTCTGCAGTGAGAGTTTGCAATAAGCTGTTTTCCAGGAACTTTGGGGCGGCCAAAACCACTGCATGTGCTCTGACCGTAAGAACCATCATAGTAGAACCTCTTTCTAGACTGTTTTCTTGGGAAAGAAAGGACCTACTCAGAACTTGTTACTTCTGAGTAGTCCTGAAAAACTACTTTTTAGGACGTGATGTGATTGGTTAAACTTGGAGAGGACGACAAGCGACATGTTTTTCCATCTTCTCACTGTCCTCAAGGAGCACCAGTCTTCTCCTTTCTAATATCAAATACATAAAAGTTGCCATATGGGCTAATATAACAAACCCCTGATGTTCTAGTTCCTACATGATCATAGTTAAGAAACACAGAATCAGCATTGAGGTCGAAGCTGTTGAACCATAACACTTGAAAGGCTAAAAGGGCCAATTATGAGGCCATTCCTGTAAATGTTTGTACCACCTCGTGCCAGCGTATGTTAAGAGAATTTTAAAAAAGGACGATAATAAACAAACCAATGCAGAAAATGGAAATCCATCCCAAATGCAGATGTGCACAAAGGCAGAACAAAGATGAAACCAGAGGGCTAATTTCCATTCAGCATATCAATAGCACTATGAATGAAAGAAACATGGAGTCTTTCCGTCCTCAAACAGGTGCCTTAAACTAGCTATGTATGGTGTGGGTGGTTCCAGTCCAATATAGAGACTTTCTCTAGTGAAAATCATAGCAGTCTGTCCCATGGATGTTGACAGATTTCACTCAAAACCACAGGATTCAACCGCATGGTGGTCCTACAGGGAAAAATCTATCCAGGATGTTAAGATATTCCAGTCTGGATCAGCTGGCTGATGTTACCGTCCACAGAGCCAAGAAATGGAGCTGGTATCAGCATCAGTGCGCTACAGTGCAGACAGATCGAATCCAGTCACAGCCATTGTTTATTTTCTAACTGTATTTGAAGCAGTTTGTTGAACAAAAATGTTCTTTTCGCTTATTTTTTGTGCCTGATTTGATGGATAGCAGGGATGAATTACAAGCTCATATCTAGCAGTTTTAAAGATGATAGCTTCTGCATGTTTGTCACTGACCAGCATAACGTTTTTACGGCAAAAACAGAAGGGCTGCAACCACAGTCTGCCTCTGCTGCACTGGAGCCACTGGGGGTTGATTAAGTTGTTCGGATGCAATTATTAAAAGAAGCTAAATTACAACCAGTTGTTGCCTGTCCGTGCCTAAATGACCAAACTCCATTCACAAATGTAATTCCTGTCTGTGAGCTGCTGCTTCTACATTTCCCCAAATTCCTTTTGACAAGTGAGGAGGCACGAACTTTGAGCCACCGCTCCTGTATGTTGGCAGAAAGAGCAGCATCAGTGGAAACAGACGGTGAGAGAAAGAAAGCGAGAGGAGTCGAGTGTCTTGTGGCTCAGTTGCACCCTGAGGTAACTTCTGGTCATAAAACCGGTATCTCCATGTTTGATTTATTTTTCCCTGTGATCCGTAAATTCTGCTGCAGAACAAAGAAAGCCTTGTCATTTCATTATAAACGATGCAGAACAAATCTTAGTGTTTACGACTGACAATTCAGTTAGCCACGAGAGCAACAAAAATACGCAAGTAAACAACAACTCGCGTAAACAAGTTTTTGTTCTTTGCAGCTGCTGTTACACAACTTCCACACTGACATTTTCAGTGTTCTCCTCAAGTTAAGTAGCTTCTGTAACCAAACCACTTGTATTTGTTGTCTAAAGGACGAGCTTATTGTGTGGTATTCCGAATATTTATCGGGGATGCAGCTATTGATTATTGTAGTTAATCGAGCGTTATACTGGATATTCCAATGTATAATCAAGTAATCGGATAAGAGCAACAGAAAATATACAAAAGAGAAAATAGGACAAGTCCTTTAAAATGGACAAATATTTGATTTCCTTTAAGAAATAATAAAAAATGGTTGGCTATGTCACATAGTTCCATATCTAAACCGAGTCCTACGCAGAGATCAGACAAGACAGCAGCTCTTTGGCAAAAGTTGGAGGAGATGAAGAAGCATATTTTGACAGGAAGAATGACTGGCTGCCAAAATATCCTCCACAGTTTCTTAAGAGGACATCCGATGGAATCCGGCAGGGATTTTAAAAAAAAAGAGTCACCACCTGTGAGAAAATACCTGATGTTAACGGTTAGCTGGTTAGACAGCAAGTTGAGGAAAGACAGAATATGAAAATATAGAGTCTTCTTCTTGCAGCTCCTCCTGGATGGACAGGCAGTAACATTGTACTTTTGTAGATGACTAGTTTTACAACACTTTTGCAGCATGATTTGAAGCCAAACTTTGGACACGCTCTGTGGTTTTCTCTGGTCCGTCTCTACTCTTCACCTCTTGCTATTCTCTTTCTACATTTTGTAATCCACACCAACACAGCAAAGCTGTCTATAGTCTAAATAGATAAAACAGAGCTGATTTTTAGTAACCAAGCTTCCTCAAGTTTCTCAAGTGATAGATTCTCTGAGTTGTTTCGGCCAAAGTATTCATGCAATTCAAACAATGCAGACATTCACATAAAGTGCATGGACAAGAGAAGTGAGGTGACCATCTCATTCCAAAACAACTGCCAATTGTTAGACAGCATCACTTTATGCTGATGTATTACGATTTCCTTGAGATCTGGAGCTCCAATTACTGAATACAAGCTCAATGCATTAGTCTACCTTTATGAGCCCTGTATGGAGCAGCACAGTGCAAATTCAAAGTGTAGGAGAAGATATAAGGGCACTTTGACAAGTTATTCATCATCATGGGGTGTAACTCCCCTTTGTGGGGCAAAACTGTAAACGATAAAGCCTTATATCATTGTCCACAAAAACTCAAATGTTTAGAGCAATCAAAGAAAGAAGGAGAGGAAATATTCAAGCTGCTGCTGCTGCTCCAGGACAATGCGTCCATCTACACAGCTCAGATGGCAGAAGCAGCCAAATGTGGCTTTGAACTGTTGCTCCATGAACCTTGGTCAC
Source organism: Stegastes partitus (assembly GCF_000690725.1). Classification (NCBI taxonomy): domain Eukaryota; kingdom Metazoa; phylum Chordata; class Actinopteri; family Pomacentridae; genus Stegastes; species Stegastes partitus. The sequence continues at coordinate 13,137 of NW_007579470.1, read as the reverse complement.
CCGACCTGCACCGTCTGACTTCTATCTGTTTCCTAAACTGAAATCTCACTTGTGTGGTTGCCATTTTCAGAGGTTTAAGATGTGACCTTCTTGAACATCAGTGGATCAAATAATTTTAGTTGAAGGAGACTTTGTCTAAAAATAATGCAAGAACAATCTTTCTTGTGACATTTTTTGGTGAGGACCAAGAACTTTTTAAAGTACCCTCATTAGTATGATAAAGTGAATCCTCTTGTGTATCTGCTTCTTCCTACCAACCAGTGGTGATCTAATTCCTTGTCCATCAAGCTATTAATGAGCCAAAACAGGTCAACCATCCACCTGGCCTCAAACCTTCTGCTTCTTCCGTCTTTGCCCGTCGCTGTCTGCAGCTTTGACGTGCAGCTGACACTTTGGCAAGAGATGTGTCAAACAGCTCTGGTTCCTCCTGATCCCATCATAAGACGCCTGCTGGATGTCTACGCTTCATTCAATAGCCTCTGCCACTGTTGGAATACTTCACACATGTGTCAAAACAGATCAATTGAGTTCAAACAGATGTCAGAGGGGCAAACCACATTGCCACGGGCCAGTGCATTCTTCTCCCTGAGAGTGTGTCGCAGGCCAGCCATGCTGACTCCCTCACAGCCTGCAGAGTTCAGCAGGGGGAAGGCTTTTAAGAACCCAGGCCCCTCTTCTTCCCCTGTCAGTCTGCCTTTTCTCTCGTCGTGTCGCTCCGCCCTGCCTTTTCTCACTCTTTCATCCTCTCCTGTCACGCCTGCTCTCACTTCACATATTCTGTTTCTCTTTAACTGCTTTCTCTTGTCCTGCAAAGTTTTTTTTACTCCAACTTTTTCTCACTTATCCCACTTTTCGCAATCAGACTCATCTGTTTCCTCTCTTCATCTATCCCTCTCTAGACTTCTTATGTCTCGCTTTCCATTTCATCAATCAAAATCTTTCTTCCCGTGTCCCCCTCTGTCTGTCTGCCTGCCTCCTACGTTCCTTCATTCACAGTAGCCAACAGTTCCAGCTTCATCACACACCAGCAGAGAGACCATATCTCATCAGTCAGGCAGCCGCACCAGCAGCAGCAGCAGCAGGCTGCACTCTGATGTGGAGAGAAACCTGATAGAAGCTCATATTGCAGGAGCTCCACTCCCAGAAGCTTGGCCTGCCTTCCACACATACACACACTAAGTGCAAACACATGCAGGCATCCAGGCAGACCTGCACCACATGTGAGCGATCTGTCATTCATTCACTCTGTGACACACATGCACGCAACATTATTAGTCATCCAAACTGACGAAAAATTTCCTTTTACAAGCACACAAACAAGCAGCCAGTAGAGGTGAGGGGGTCCTCCACTCGCAGACCCCTCGGGCAGAAGATCAATTACATGCTAGTAACACACTGTGGAGCTGCAACAGCGCAATAAAAACATACATGCTTTGGCTCACTGACAATATTAACAGCTTTATGTGCGTGGACCTCGGCAGCGATCACTGATTTACAAGTGACTATTAATCAGCAGTCACTAAAGATCTAAATAATTTCCTTCCAGCCCTATAAAAGAGAGAAAGATGGTGGTAGCATGTGGAACAACTGTAGGGTCATGGGCAGCCTTTGGATCACTCAACATGAAAATTAGTGTAAAAATGGCACTTTTTTTCTTTCTTTAGGATTAATGGTGTTTAAAATCCAGCATCCCTGCAACTTGTCACTCCCCACAGAGCCCATTCAACTCTACTTGACTGTAAGATGCTCGAAGGCAGGATGATAAATTCCCCTCCAGCAGGGCTGACACTGGAGGCGCTGGTAGAGATTCTGGGCCTCCCGAAAACTTTTCACTTGAGGCTCTGGAACAGTAAATATCGGTAATCCCTATAAGCCCTGTCCGGCTCTGGGCCCCCTTGAATCATCACACCCCCACTCACCCACCCACCCATCACTCCCCATGCAGGGCCCCCACTGAGTAAGAGACCTAATCACCAAAGAGACATTTCCTGTGAAAATGAAAATTCAGTCTATGAGTACTTTTAAAAAAACCTTTCATCTATTTTGACATTATGAACTCTGAAACAAACATGTGTAGTGTCACAGTCCCAAATGAGAAGCTGCCATGGGAAGATTTTATTGTAATTTTCAATTCTACTTTACCAGAAAAACGTTAGAAAAACTGAAAATAGCTCCAACATAATTCCCTAAAATAAAAAATGCCATCCTGACAGTGTATTTTCTGTCAAACTATGTGTTCAAAAAGCACAAAACACTCAAATTATATATAGAGAGAAAATGCAACAAAAATTTGATCAGCAATTATTGACCGATCAATTGATTTTTAATGTCATGTTTTGCCAAGGAGACCCACTGGAACCTCCATGAGAGGGACCTCGAACCTTACTTTGAGAACCACAAAACAGCAGCAGTTTACTATATAAACCTCGTTATCATTTAACTTAAGACAAACATTTTTCTGATAGAGGTTTTGAATCGGATCTTATAATGTCTATCTATTACAAAAACAGCCTTTGCGAGATTTACGCACGACTTTTACGCACGGCTAATTCCCTTCAAATCGACCTCACCTGTGTCTGCTCGCCGCTCTCTGACCCGTCTGAATAGTAGTGGACTCCGCGTATCCAAGACCCGAACATAGCCGGGGTAACACGAAGGCAAGCAGGTAAAATAAAGTCTCCATCATGAAATCCAACGTGGGTTAGAAACGCATGAATGTCATTTGGGTCCAAAGTTTCGTTTCTCCGGCTCGTTTGTTTACGTTCAGTGGCGCGCTGTCGGTGAATGAAGGTGAACAGCCATGACTTCACAGGATGAAAAAGTCCCGCAGAGTCCAGTCAAGTGCATTTCAGACGGTCAAACTGCGCCGTTTCTGGAGACTGACTGCTGCTGAGGAGCGGAGCAACGAGCAAGAAAGTTTCCTGTCAGAGCTCCAAGAGCCGTCATGCCAACTCAGGGTCTCTCTCTCTCTCTCTGTCTCTCTCTCTCCTACACCTCTCTTTCTCTCTCTGTCCCTCCCTCCCACTCTATTTTTTTCTCTGTGTCGCTTTAAGACTCAATACATTAAACTGAAACGAGTTCATTGGCACTGTAATCATTTTTTTTTTTACATTGAAATAAGATTTAAGAAATCCAACTTTCAAGTAAAAAGGTGACAAACAGGTGGAGGTTTTCATGGTAAACTCTATATACACTCATATACACACACATATAAATAGGTGTAATACCTTAATTAGTACTTTTATTTTAGCCAAAACAATGCGAATAATAAAATTGAAATCCTATTTGTAAATCAGTGATGGTTGGTAATGACTGTGAGTAATGATGGTCAGTGCCCTCGCCTCCTTCCTCACAATCACAGTCAATCTTAATGCAATTAGTCTGTCTGCTCTGTTTCCCTTTTGATCAGCATGGCAGATTCCAATCTCACAAGTGGATGACATCTGAAAGTCCAACTCTGTGGACACACATCACAGCACGTAGTAGCAACTTCTTATCCATTTGGATAAGGGGGCTGTCCGCAAGGTGTGATTGATGCTGTTGTGCTCACGGATCCGAGAGTTTGAGTCGCTGCCATGATTTACGTTGCACTTCATTTCCCCTTCTTTCCTGCCATTATCTGTGTCCAAATTTAGCATACGTGCCAAAAAGTTAAAAATAGAGCGCAGCAATCTCAGCAGTTCTCCTCAGAGTAACACGGCACCCAGAGTCTGTTTAAATTCCATGTCATTCCAATAAATTTTCATTGTACAGTATAAACCACATTTACTAACATTTAATGGACTCCGGTCTTTTCTGCTCTGTGGATCAAAAGGAAACAGAAAGACCAACTTCTTTTTCCAGTTTGGTTCCTCATGTTCAGAGAGCCTTGAGCACTTTCTTTTTATCCATGACCAGCTTTGGTAAGAACCTTTGTAGGGGGTTGCTTTCTGTTAATCCCTTTGTTCTGCTGGTCTATTTCTAAATTTTTACACTGAAAGCTCTGCATCTCCTCCACTTCTCCTACAGAGGAATGCTCAGCTCAGCAGTCTTCCCATCAGGCCACTAATGAGATCAGCTCTCCCCAGCTGTTCTGTCACAGACACTGCGACTCCCCTCTGAGGCCAGTGTTAAGGCCAATTCATGCTTTCCATGTACACATGTCTGCAAGAGGACCAGTGACGTAAATTTTGTCTGCAAGGGTCGGTGCTGACCCCCTCTGCTGACGTCAGGGGGCAGCCCAAGATTTGTGACGACGCAGACTGTCTGCACCGCAAACGAATTGACTGCACAGGTGCCAAGAAAACAAAGGGGGCTAACAAATGCTTGTTAGGACCAATTTCTGCTTTTGTAAGGGTATACGTGACATGAATTTTGTCATCCACCCAAATCTGCATGGATTGCAGTGAGCCCACTGCACATGTGCCAGAAAAATAAATAGTACAAATGTTTGGTATGTATGGTATGAGGAGAGAATGTGTGAGAAGATTCTCCATCGTCCACAACTTTACAATTCATCATTACAAGAGTTCTAATGAAAGTAGTCACTGCAGGGCTTTGGAGGCACTTTGATTCGAATACGCATTTCATCGATGGAGACTAAACATGATAGGAAGTTCTGATTTCCCCAGAAATCCTGTGCTATGTCCTAATCCTCTTGACACGGTGCTACAGCATAATATATAACCAGCTGCGATATCCCAGTTTTCTTCTGTGTTTGACATGAGGAGAACTGTAACTATCCGTGTAGCGGTCTGACATGTACCTGTTGAAGTATGAACAGAGTCGCCTGTGCATACGGGAAGCATGAGTTGGCGCCTAGAGAGTCTCCTTGCAGTCTCTTCTCATATCATCTTTATAATTGAAGTAGTCAGTTCTGGACTTGCTTCTGGAGATACTTTGATTTGTACATGCTTTGTATTGACAGTGCCCAAACACAGTGAGAATTCCCTAGAAATGCCGTACTATATCCGCCTAGTGGTCTCGACAAACCTCAGAAATAACCACATCGAGAGGGAACCGCAGCCCAAACTGTAATGAGCTTGTATCACCTTTAAAAAGTGTAATCTCATTGGCTTTCAGAAACATCTTCACATGCTAAGGTGAAGACCATACAATACAATTAATACTGTATTAAACCCAACCAATCTGAATGATTTCCTTTCAGCAAGCTCCACGTGGACTCCTGTGCATCCGCATCGCAAACATGCTACAAGGGCAATAGTTGGATGTGCAGAACACATAGATACAACCTACTGCACATGTATGGAACAATGTCTTCCAAGCAGACTACTAATGTAGTGTAATAACAGCAGCTACGTGTCCGTGGTCGCCACAGCTGTTCCTGTATAATCTAGAATTCAGAGCAGAACCTGACATGGACCATAACAGAAACACACAGCCAATTATCTGCACATGCAAGATGTTAAACAAAGCTGGAAACAACTACACTATACAGAACTTGAATCACATCAATCATGCGTTGCCCGAGCATACACTGGCAACGTTAAAGGTCCAGTGTTTAGGGTCAAAGGGTGTCTATTGGCACAAATGACACAATTTCACTTCTTTTTTTTTCATTGGTGTAAAATTACCTGAAAATCAGAATAATTGTTAGCTTAGAATTAGTCCTTTGTAGACACAGAGTTTACAAATTTACAACACAGTAGCCCAGAATGAAACGCAATTTCAAAATGGAAATGCCCAGCCACGGAAGGGACTGCTTATTCTTCTAATGATGTGTTTTCCAGCCTATAAAAAACACCATATGAACATGTTAACAAGGTGGGAGAAAAAAAAAGAAAAAAAACTTGATTTACCCTGAAGGGCATCTTTAAGAGGTGAAATTGTGGTACACTTATTCCACCACGGCTATGTTTATCTTTGCACTTCAGCAAGTAACTCATCATAATTACATCTATTTGACAGTGAAAAGACTCAAAGTATCTAGCAGGGACATAAATTTAGCCAAGGCCCGTTAGTATTTTTCTGGAGTGGATTCCCAGCACACAGACTTAGTTTGGATCCATGCAAAACAATGCATTAAATCTTTGCCAAACAAAAGTTGGAACATATTAATCGGTGTGGGAAGTGGTGACCCCTGTCTGTCTCATGGCTCATTAACTGTAGCTGCAGATTGCAACATGGCTACTGTACCTTTCAAATGACGTGTGGCTGCTGTGAGAGGCTTGCCAGGCTGCAGCGAAAGTGATAAGACTGAGAATAAATGAAAGGCCTCACGGACCACGTGATGCATGATACAAACCAGATATAAGAAGAATCTGATCTATACCAGGAGCGAGCTGAAAGGAGGAGGGTGAAGGCTGTCAAGAAGAATGGCGCTCATCATGTTAGAACGCACAAATAACTGCCCACATCCCCTCTCTTTGTTAACTATAAATCTTGAGAAAGCAATTAATCTGGACACATACACACAGACACAGTCAGTCACACCCTGTTCAGTTTAAGCCAAATTCCCTCCCTAAATGACTTCCTTCTCTGAGGCCAAACCTTTCCAAGATTAATCTCTAGCATTTCCAGAATCAGATGTGGAAGTTAGTACCAGTTGAAATTTACTCTGGAAGTGTTATGTGTCCTTTGGAAACAGGTGTAGTATCACGTTTCAGAATACTTGAAGTCCATTCAATATTTTTGTGCTGTGCAAAACACAACATATTTCATGATCTGGGAGGCAGCTCACTGAGTCTGTGGACGACTTTCTGAAGATTTGTCCCTACAGAGTAAATTATAAATCTCTTAACAACAAGATAAGACAGGCTGTTGTTAGCTGCAGACATCGTAAAGAAAAAGAAATTTGTTTAAATGTCACAATGTTTATGTTTTTTTAAGTCTGCAGCCATACTTGCAGCTCTTCATAGCAAAGCACAGCAATACTTTAAGCTAAATGCTAAAGCTGTGACATGCGCACAGTGACGATACTGACTCGTTAATGTTTAGCAAGTGCAATGCTTATTTGCTACCTAATGCAAAATG
>NW_007579470.1:1079-5816 GCF_000690725.1 Stegastes partitus | reverse complement strand
GTGGACAATGTTAACTTGCAAAGGTTTAGCAAGTGCAATGTGCAAAGTGCAACTCTAAGTGTTATAGTTTAGAAGGTTGTAGCCCGTATCAAAATAAACCACATAGTTTGACCTTTACAACGGTGTAAGCTGCTTATCTGTGTAATGAAGTGTTAGTGAGAAAATCTAATTCAAAATTTGCATCAGATTTATTTCATTTACAACCTGCATACAGCTCTGTGTCTATCTCCATTACTCTTCTTTGAATTACTGATGAACTAGACATCCACTTATGTTAAAGTCATACCACAAGAAAGAGTGGAACCAGAGTTTTGTAGTAATGCTTGTGTCATGATCTTTGGTTTTTGGTTTTGTTTGTCTCTTAACTTCCTCCCTTTGTTTGTTTCCCTCCTCTTTTGATTTCCCTCCTGAGCTGTGCTTGTTTCCCATGAGTCACCTGTGTCTTGTCTCCCTAATTTGTTTTCTGAGTACGAGCAGTCCCTCGTCTCACTTTGTTCCTTGCCATTTCATTTCTATTTGACCCCCTGTTCCCTGTCTGTGCTCCATTTTTGAGTTTTTTTGTACCTTTGAGGACTTTTAGTTGCAGCTGCCCGTTGTTTGCCAGCCTGTCCTTCACCTTTTGTTTGAGTTGAATTAAAGGTTCTTTTGTTACTTTCTGCAATGTCTGCGTTGGAGCCCCTTTTCTCACCAAGTCCATGACCGCTTGTTACATATTTGTACATACCAAAGCAACAACAAAATGGTAAATGGTCTGCACTTCTATAGCGCTTTTATCCAAAGCACTTTACAATGTGTTTCTCATTCACCCGTTCACATACACATTCATACACCAATGAGCTGTCATGCAAGGTGCTGCCTGCCATTGGGAGCAACTTCAGGTTCAGTGTCTTGCCCAAGAACGCTTCCACTATGGAGGGGCAGGGGATCGAACCACCAACCTCGCGATTGGAGGACAACCCACTCTACCACCTGAGCCATAGCCGCCATGATGAAGGCATATGCCTGGTTTGCTGCTCCTGCAACTAGACCACACCACAGTGAATAAAACATCCAGTCTATCACAGGGCTACACTTAGAGACAGACAACCAAGCACACCTACGGACAATTTAGAATCACCAATTAACCTCAACATGTTTTTGGACTGTGTGGGAGGAAGCCGGAGAACCTGGAGAGAACCCACGCTGCCCCCACCGGGACGCGAACCGGCAACCTTCTTGCTGCGAGGCAACAGTGCTACCAACTGCACCACCCTGCAGCCCTAGCATTGACTTCCTTCTGGCAATATTCAAACCATGATGGTGGGTCACTATCACTTAGATAAGTGCCTGAGTCCAGATAATCTTACCTACCCAACTATGGAAAGCTAACTATACAACTAGCATTTTATAGTGAGACACATGTCAAAACAAGACGATGTCACAGCGCTATTTTAAAAAAATTCTGCAATCATTATATCAAATGATGGAAGATCTGGATAGCACAGATTGTTCTGGGGGGAAAAATGAGATACAGCATACATGGCTAGCACTAATTCATATTTAAGAATTTAGGAGCAAAAGTAATTACACAAGACTCACAGGGTTTAGGGATACACAGAGTAATTCATCATGAAGGGAACATGAATGTGTGTACTCAATTTCTTAATTATAAGTCCACTATTTCTTTCGACTCAAAACCGCAAGCCTCAGGGTGACGCTAAAAGAAAAGTCAGAGGAAGCAATTAGGATTCATCCTCTGGGTACCATAAATGGCTGTGCCAAATTTCACTGCAGTACATCCATGTGATTTCTAGACATTTAAGTATGAGTCATGCTGGCATGACTAAGAAAAAAAAAAGACCCACAAATAGCTAAGACTTTATGTCAACACTTTCACTTCATGCCTGTCAGGGTCCTCTCAGCTTGACCTTCTTCTGGTCCCCGAGCCATGATAACGTTCACGTTGATGCCCGAGAGCCCTCATTCAGACGGAGCTCTGTACCGTTTAACAGCCACAGACTCTTTTTTTTTTCACTACATGTGCTGCAGGGTGAAACTTGCTGATGAGTCTCTTCTGCTTTCCTTCCTCACAGTTTGCTTCATTTCACTGGAATCTCTGGCGCTTTCATCGGTTTGTGTGGTTTCACTGGGAGGCTGCCTTTGAAAAATGCAACTGGACGGCATTTTCTTTCCTTTCCTGTGGTTTTAGATTAACTGCATCTTTCTTAAAGAGCCAGCTTGCTCTGGGATGTACTTGGATCGACCCTTTCGGCTGGGTGGCGTTCGCTGGCTGGGCCGCTGGACTCTTGACCAAAGCCCTTGGGAAGATTAACATTCCTGCGGGGAGGGGGGGGACCACTGTATCTCTGCCATTATAAATAGGCCAGATTAGGCCATACACAACACAACAAAAAACAAGCCTTTCTGCCGTTGCAACAAACAATATGTGCTGTCGAGGTCACCGTTCTTCCCAACAGTTAGCATACAAACCTGAATTGTGTGCTCTTTGAGAAACGTGAATTCTTTGCTTTTCTATTGTTGCCATTGATGTCTATTCCCTTTTTATCTACTCCCACTGCTTCCTTCATGGCCTTTATCTCGACTCTGTGTGTGTGTGGTGCGTGTTTCCGATGCTTTGCGGCTGCCATGTTGACATTCTTCAAGGCTTGGCCTGCATTTCACATTTGTGCAGGTCAGGGTGTTTTGTTTGCTTTAACTATTATGGGAGACCCCCAGTTGTTATTTCGCACTTTGGAGGAACCTTTAAAATGCCTCCGCTGGTGTGGTATGCTCCGCTGCACTGAAAAGACTCGAGCCTCGGGGGAGGTGGCTCTGGAGTGTATTTCTGTCAAGCCTCAGTCGAGCTCTGGACTCAGTGACTGATTTTATTCTTCTGGGGCTTTCGCCAAATTAACTTACAAGACGGCCTACATTCATATGTCACACCGTAGTGTGTGTGCAGCAAACATACAGTAATCCTAAGCAAACTCACGTTCCTTGCACACAAAGCACCTCCATGTTTTCCAGACTTTGCTCACACAGCAGGAGCCACTGCTTCTGAAACTTATCTCCAGTCTTTTATAAGCCTCCAACAAAAAGTCAGTTCACTTTAAAGCTCACCTCTTGTCAAAGAGAAACAAAGCATAAAACTAAATGTGACTGTGGCGAGACTGTTATGACTGAGAGGGCCCTTTCAGCATTCATCATCAGATTTACTATCATGACTCAAAAGCTTTGGTTTCATAGGAAACAATTATCAATGGCGTGTTCGCATTCCATAAAAGGTAAGGTAAATAGTTTTCAGCCCTGCAGTGACCCTCCCTCACAGAACACAAGTTCAATAAGAAATTGAAACTGTGAGGCTCTGCCGGTTCACCTCAGTGTTGTGACAGCGTTATTGTTCGCCGTGACTTATATCCTTCAACCTGAGCTCTGCTCTCTGGCCGTGATCAAAGTATTACAGCTCTATTAGGGTGATAAATGCTGTGTTTTCATTTCCCTAATACAGCAGAATTCAACCGCGGTGGTCAGACGTTTCTGGTAACACTCTGCAATAAAACAAATTACAACTTTTCCCTGCTGGATCAGATTACCATCATACACAAAAAGCAACAGAATTATTGCTGTGTTGGCTGGTAGGGATTTGGTAGTTTGAAAAGAATAGCACGGCTTTGATACAAAACGTTTCACAATCCCCCTTTAACAATATAATGCAGGTATTTTTGAAGGTACACTGGCACATCTATCCCGTAAATCAAGGGACCTGTTCCTATCACTTCATGAAGCCATTGTTGCAAGATACAGTTCAAATGTATTAATTTAGTTCAACCTTTGAAGTTGCCAGCATTATTTCTGATGGGTTGTTTGGACATAATAATGCTGGTAATTGCATCAACTTAGTATTGTGAGTAATTTAAGCTCAGATTTCTGAGTTAGTTGGTTTAAAACCAACATTAAAGTTGAGGTAACTTTTCCATTCCATGTCCACTTCCCTTCCTAATTTACCCTAAAGCAACGGTTTACTTTAAATATGGCAGCTTAAAAACTTGTGTTCATAATCTTCATAATCATCTTTTAAATTCGTGTGGAAATGCTGTTGGAAAATCTTTATTTTCACGAGGAACCAGCTAATAAGCTTTTGTTAATGCTACCAAACATTAAGAAAGTGTTCATATATATTACCTTTGATTGCAGAGGAAAAGCTAATTCCCTTAACTCAGTGTAGTTTGTTGGTTGAACATAATTTTATTACGTATTTATTTATTAGGTTAGATGTTTAGCAGAGTGTAAATGGCAACATTTCTAAGAGATCCCAACTAATAAGATTTACATGCACAGGTGATGATGTAATATTGTGTCAGCTGTTGCCGTCGGTGATATGAGCAGGATCTGCAAGAGCTACAGTCATTCCTTGCATGTGCTGTGATGGCACCCGCTGAACTTTTCATTCTTATTTCCACTTAAAAACAATAAACTGAAACAATTTGCGGGCTTCTGATAACATTTCAGCCATATACAGTTGAAACCAGAAGTTTACACACACATGTATAAAAAGACACTGGAAAAGTTCAGTCTGATTTAATGTCAGATGATGAGAAATAAAATATAAAAAAGGTTTTGTGTGATTTTATACAGTGTATGTAAACTTTTGGTTTCAACTGTATGTTGTGTTTTATGAAGCATAAACCGTCGTATAAAGGTTACAAATGCTAATTTTGCAATATTTTCAGAGCACCTGACAAAATATTAGCAAACAAG
>NW_007579470.1:0-909 GCF_000690725.1 Stegastes partitus | reverse complement strand
TACAGACATGTTTAATAAAAGTACATGCAGCTTAAACCAAGCTTAATAACACTGATTCATTAAAAGCAGTGACAGAAAGAACAGCCTTGAGCTTACTCTTAAAAATGTCTATTATGTTTATTTCTCTGCCACTGTAATTATTAATGGAGCAAAACATCCATCCATCCATCTGTTATCTATACACCACTTTATCCTCACTAGGGTTGTGGGGTGCTGGAGCCTATCCCAGCTGACTCAGGGTGAAGGCAGGGGACACCCTGGACAGATCACCAGTCTATCACAGGGCTACACTTAGAGACAGACAACCAAGCACACTCACATTCACACCTACGGACAATTTAGAATCAACAATTAACTTCAACATGTTTTTGGACTGTGGGAGGAAGCCGGAGAACCTGGAGAGAACCCACGCTGCACGGGGAGAACATGGAGACTCCACGCAGAATGATCCCGGGTGTCCTCACCGGGACGCGAACCGGCAGCCTTCTTGCTGCGAGGCAACAGTGCTAACCACCGAGTCAATACACTATCATTGAATACCAGTGTATAGAAAAAATATATTGCTTTGAACAATAATGTGTCTAATATGTTTTCCCATTTTTAAAAAAAGTTAGAAAATCTTAAACTGAAGTCTATTCCTCCTCTCAAATATAAAAAAAATCTCATATCCGCAAATATAGAAAGTTAACCATCAGATATAAGATCACGTCATTCTTAAGTCCTTACACAGTCAGCAATTTCCCATATCTCTGACTCAGACCTTGGCTGACATTAACCACTTTTATTGTTTACAATAAAAACTGATGTGGAGATGGAATCAAATGGGATTATCAGGGCTTATCTTGGCAGAAAACATCTGTGTGTCATGTCTGGAAAAAGCCCCATTAGAGGGGTGAGACTAAACCAGAG
>NW_007579469.1:111346-146132 GCF_000690725.1 Stegastes partitus | reverse complement strand
ATACCAAAATGAATCCTAATGTGATAGAAGAAATGTGATGTAAGGATTAACGTTATTGCTAAATACAGCAGCGACGCACACGGCTGGAAGGAAACGCGTGAAAATGCATAAAAAATATCTTCAACTTATCATTTTCCAGTCAGCAAGAACAAAAAGTCATACCCTCTACTGTTATTAATAATGCCTTTCTGCACATTTCTTACTGTAAATATGAACGGCTCCATTCTAAGAAGTGAAACTAAACACTGAACAAACAAAGCTCACTAATGAAGACGCCTACCGGAGTAAAATGAAATGAGCTGCTGGACTTTGGCTTCGCTCCAGAGGCAGCGGGAGTCGACGCTCAGCCTGCTGTCCGGCTGAACTGAGCCGAAGTTCAGAGATGAGGGATTCGAGCACGGTTTCGAGTCCGGCAGCGAACTGGACGGCGAGGCTGGAAGGGCGGAAGCTGCTATTTGTCCGGCTAGCTTCAGATTGTTCTCAGTCGAGGAGAGGAAGATCTGGTAGGCGGCGCTGGCGTTGGTTTTGGCGTCGCTCTGGCCGGAGGCGGCGCTGTTGGGCTTGTTGCTCTGGGCGGAGCTGGAGGAGAAGCCGCTCAGCGTGGAGGAGGGCGTCTGGTTCCCGAGGTCCGGATCTTTGTCCTCCTGCGACATCAGCATCTGCAGCTCGTCGGCGCCGTCGTCCTCGTCGCAGGACTCGCAGAGGAAGAGCAGCTGCTGGTAGTGTTTCCACTTGGACGCGTAGAGTTTGTCGGACGCCCTGCTGGTCTGGACCGCCTTGTACTCGCGGTTGAAAACCGTCCGCAGGTTCTTGAACTTGCACTTTATGTCTTCGACTGCAAAACAGGAACACGGGAGTCACTCTACACAAGCTCATGGTGCAAAATTCAGCAGCTTAGAGTCATTTCATCCACACAGGCAGACAATATCAGTTGAATGAAGTCGCTGTTTGCTCACATACAAGCGGACTGTTGTTCAGTTAGCCGTCACAACTCACTTAATGCAAAACCGATTTATCAATTATTTTGCTCAGTAACCCACCAAACCCCAAAATTCCCCCGCAGGTTTAAAAGGCATGTTATCTTATTGGAAAAAAAAGGAAAACTGTGAGAATTACAACATTCTTTAAAGCCAGAAACTGAAAAAACACAAGAGGGAATCGTTGGGTTTTCAACTTTCTGACAGTCCTTGAATGTACCGTGTGTGCTATTTTTTGTTTCCCTGACAAAATCCACCAAACTTTACTTTAACAGTGTGATATTTGATTAAAATCACTTTATTCTATACGTCTCACTTTTAAAAACTCGCCAAAAATATTGCTTCAAAAGTAACGTGACAAAAAGTAAGCGTGCTGCTCGAGACCGCATCGAGTTTTGAATTATATTTATTTTATCTGGAATCTGTCTTTTTAATGAAACCTGAACAGATAATTTTAAAAACATCAGACGTGATAATCGGCATGACCTCACTGTGACAACAAAACAGTAGGAGCTGCACACAGTCACTGAACCTGACTGTTATTTGTCACGAAACAATAATTTTTGGATTTATTTATTCAAAGCAATGAACTTAAACTCTCGAGGGACGATAACAACACCTGAATACACTGTAAATATGTGTGTATGTAAGCAAATATTGCCGTATTTTCCTTTTGCAGCTGCAGTAAGATCTGAACTCTGCCGGTGTTCCTGCCGACATGTTGAGCTGTAGCTGTCAGAGGAAGCAGGAAGTCGTGACGCTCACCTGAGAACGACACCGAGTGGTCGGACAGCTGGTTCCTCAGAGCCTCCAGCAGCCTCAGTCGCAGCTGACGGTTGTTGTGGTTTTCAGACTTCTTGTTCCACAGACAGCTGTGCTCTGTACACAACAACACACAACAACGCTTCCAGCTCATCGTCAGGTTTTGGCATGTTGTGATAAGTAATTATTTTAAGAGCAGTTCTTTGTTTTGCTTACCGGAGTAGAACGATATCAGCGCTCGCTCCCTCTCCTCGGTCCAGTAACACTTCACCAGGATGTTGGAGGGGATGCAGGAGGACGAGGTGGAGGCGGAGGAGGTGGAGGGCGAGGGGAGGAAGGAGATGATGAGCCCCGGGGAGGCGAGGACCGGCTGGTTCTCGTCCTCCGGAGCCGTCGTCGGTGAGAGCGGCGGGTCGTCGGCGGCGTCGTCTTGGTCCCAGCAGCCCTGCAGGAACATCAGCTGCTGGTAGTGTTTCCACTGCGGCACGAAAACGTCGTCCGAGCTGCAGCCTTTGCTCGCTTTGACCATCTTGTACTGACGCTGGAAGGTGGTGCGCAGGTTCTTGAACTTGTTCTTGATGTCTTCGACTGGGGAGAAAAACAAAACGACGTGACTTTTCTTCTTCTACAGAGGAAGAGACACATCAGAGCCAACGTGGTGCATTTTTAAACTTATATATTTGTCTTTAAAAAACAAACAAACAGATAAGTGGATGTGATGCAGTGACAACAAAACTTCAGAAAGCTGCACCTGTTGATGGAATAAACAAACAAGTAAACAACTTGCTTTAGAGGTGTTGTATGTTTGGAGTTTATGAGCAAATTATTTCCCACCAAAATGTTTTATTACTGCTTTAAACCAGTGCAGCTTTGGTCACGTTTCCTAGAACCCTTGGATGTTCTCAGTTCTTCTACAGGTTTCCACCATAAACAACTAAATTAAGTGCCACCAAGATTGTTTTAGACGCTTCCTCTTTACGGTTCTGGGTGTTTAATTGGAAGACGACCATTTTCTGCTGGTCATTCGTCTTCCACTGGAGGGAAAAACAGAACAGTGTTGGTTTCTCTGGCGCCAAGAACCCTTCGTTGTCCTCAGTTCCTCTACATGTTCGAATAAAGTTCCTTCAGGGTTGCTTTAGCCCCTAAAAAGTTGCGTCTGCCTGAAGGCTCTGGAACGTCACCTATTTCTATGTGCTGCTGGTCAAGTTTAACTGGACTTGCATTTTCAAACTGGCGTTTTTAAAAACCTGTGCTTGAACAGAACAACATGGACCTACAAAACAAACCAACAAAGTCCAGGACGTTTACTGCAGAGGAAGACATCCAGCGACCTGAAGGTTTCATTACAAAGGGCATCCTTGTTTTGTGCTGTTGTGCACAACAGTTACGTAGACAAAAAGCTGATTAATTTTCCGTATTTTCACAGAGCTTTAGCTCATGATGGACAACAGACAGCTTAAGGAACCTTCAGATCCTTGGAAAGTTCCCAGACATTAGTTCCTTGAATTGAAATTTGAATTATGGTGGAAATGCAGCTGTAGACGGAGCCGGATTTACCTGTGAAAGAAACAGGAGGCGGGTGAGCCGACAGGAGGATCCTCAGGTGCTCCAGGGTTTTCCATCGCAGCTGCCGGTTCTTGTAGTTCTCAGACTTGTGGTTCCACAGACAGCTGTGCTCTGAGAAACAACAACAAGATCCTGTCAAGTCTGCAATTTAAAAAACTCTTCTTGACTTTGAGCTGATAACAAGTATGTGAAGAAAATACAACAAGTTCTGCCTAAACAGAAACTACTACATCGAATGTAAAACTACAAGTTCAGGCAGCGTTTTTTCTCTTTTAGTTACAGCTTCAGCGTTTAGGTTTTTCTTTACATTACTTGTGACATTGCTGACAATCATTAATCTATAAATTATTTGATTTAGTCAGACATGTCACAACACCATAAAGGTTAAAAAAAAAAAAAGAGAAAATAAATTACAAAAAACGAAAAAAATGCACAAAACCTTAAAATAATGTCTGAAAACAAGCAGGATGAAGTTTAACTCATTAACTTCTACCCGCTACACGTCCATACGTCTGATAATTTCCTGTTTCCTGATTGCTTCAAACTTTATACTTATAGACATGTTAAGAAACCCAAAGAACACCTTAACTTTTCCACTTTATGTTTTTCACGCAGTCGCGTCTTGTAAAGTTGTACGAACACACAATTTACACACAACCAGGGATGCCACTGCCACAATCTACTCATAGTACTGGAGTTGCATCCATTAACTACTATTTTTCTTGCAGGACCTTTTGGAGGAACCATTCTTCTACGTCTGTTGTTTCCATACAGATTTATTTTAAGAGCACAACCGCGTCCCATTCAACCAAGTAGTTCTGACCAACCAGAACATGTTCACGCTGACTTCATGTTGTTGCTGACTGTGTAGATGTTTTATTATTTATATTGTGTCGGATTAATCTGTGGATGAAGCTGAAGTTCTTGTACAGACGACTGCACGGATGAAACAGACATCAAAGAACTTGGCAAAAGAAACAAAAAAAGACTTGACAGACACAACGTGACGTCTCCAACAAGAACATTTATGACGTTAGAGTGTCTGTGAAGATTCTCATCCAGGTCGTGGTTGTTCTCGGAGATTAATCGTAGCAACTGGACTTGCTTGAGTTCCTTGAAGACGTTTCATCCAAGAGGCTTCATCAGTTCTGACTGACTAGTTGGGAGTTCCAGATATCCGTAAGGAGCCATTAACACCTGAACTCTTTGGCTCCTTACGGATAGAAGTATCTGGAACTCCCAACTAGTCAGTCAGAACTGATGAAGCCTCTTGGATGAAACGTCTTCAAGGAACTCAAGCAAGTCCAGCTGCTACGATTAAACTACGAGAATGACATTAGAGTCTTACTTGTACTTATCTTGGGTAATTAAATTGCGATTACCATCTGAACTTTACCAACTATTTACAAAAGCACAACTTCTGCAACTTCTCCAGGTTTCTAATCAATTTGTAGCTACATAAAAAAACACATTACAAGAAGCTAATATATATATATATATAGGGGTTCTTGTGTACTTCTACATGGCAGTATTGCACAAATATTTGGCCGACAGGGATTTGGCAAAATTAAAAATAAAAAAAATGAAAATGGCATAGGCAATGGTCCCAGCCTGGCAACCGATATCACAAATCTTGTCCGACATCGTGCACAGGAACGTGTGCAATGTAATTTATGCACAAGCACATCCTACGCCGGTACTCCACGTGTTACCTGAGCAGGTGTTGACGCTGTTACTCGACAGCGGTGGTTGTTTTGCTTCCTGGCCATCATTAGGATTGTTTGGCTTTCTTTGGTCACCGTGTTAACGATGCAAATTAGGAGAAATTTGCATTGTTACACAAGCGAAGCGGACAGTACCGACGTTAAAGAAATATCATTAATAAATGAGGGAAATAAACCAAAAATATACAGAGGTAGTAATTCAGATTCTCTAACAATATTGTACGGATTCTGTTATGAGTAGAAATACTGATAAAAGTATTAATATTGCACAGAATTGTCCATAAGTAGAAAATTGCACAGACTATATGTAGAAGACTGACATTGCACAGGGTCTTTAAATATTATTCACTGCTTTGCTTTATAAGGACCTTCCTGTGTGGAACAGCCTTTAAATAATCATATAATAATATATGTTAACTAAAAAGATAAGTGAAATTTAACTACTCCTAATAAATACAGGCAACTTTAAATAGTGTGAAGCAGCTATTTACCTCCAACTTCAGCACATGAACACTGTTGTCATGTTCAAATTTAGCTAACATTAGGCACAAAACAGCAACAAAAATGTTTAAAAAACTAAATATATTTATCCATTTCCAAATCAAACAAAATATTAAATTACTGGGGAATGTTTTTTGTGATATTTATACTCAAAACTGCCCGTGAAAAAGTTTCCAGAACATCGACAGAAGCCGTGTTTAGGAGGAAACTAGCTAACTTGACTCCAGTTGCTCGTCGCCATTGCTGCCGTTTCTCGCCATCGCTCATTGCTAGCGGTCCAAGCAACGGTTGCCCGGAAAAATGTTGCAGCTTCCGGGAGAGCGTCGACGAAAACGGCAACCTTTCGTGGCGAGCTGAACGAACGGCGTGAAAAAGTTTCCGCCGCCGGCCGCTTGACTTACTGGAGAAAAAGGCAATGAGCGCCCTCTCTTTCTCCTCCGTCCAGTAGCGCTCCGGAGTGAAGCCGAACGGGGCCGCCTCCATGTTTGTTGTTGCCGTTCCGTCCTCCTTCTACTCGGCTGCGCGGTCACATGACCCGGAACACGAGCTGTGATTGGACGATTCCGCCACATCCCGGAACAACGACGCGCATTGCCCGGTAGAGGTCGCTGCCTGTTGGCGTTCATTTTCCTCAATTATTTTTTTAATTTTTAATGATTAATTTTAAGATAAATTTAACACATTTCAGCTTAACAATTGAAATTAAAATTAAATAATAATAATAAAGCTAAAATGAAAATATATACAGTTATACAGGCTTTGACATCAGGAATAGCAGCTAAAGAAGCACCTTTAGCAGCAGTTCTGGAGCTTTTGATCATTTCAAAAAGGTACTTTTAATCTTGAGGCAAATCTAGAAGGAGAATCCTTAATGTGATCAGGAAAAAAAACAACTGTGTGCAATATTTCAATCTCATTGCTTTTTATTTTTCTGTTCCAGTCTTCTTTTATTTTTTTAGTCATGTATCGTACTGACATCTTGTTGTTTTTCTGCTGGGAACTGCATTTATGACGCTTTATTTAACCCACAGTGGGGAACGTTGCATTGTTACACCAACAAAGGGGGTCGTGCCAACATTTAAGCAGGAAAATAATTTCTTGCGTTGTGTAGTTTTGTTTTTTCTGAGCAATATTGGGCAAAAAAAGTTTTATTTTATCTTCAAATTAAAATGTGATGTAGGGAAAGTGGGCTACTGTAGCTGCTGAGAAAGACCATGTGACAGAATAGAAAGGTCCAAAATCAAAACACCAAATGTATAATGTAATATCCATCCATCCATTATCTATACACCGCTTAATCCTCACTAAGGTTGTAGAGGGCTGGAGTCTATCCCAGCTGACTCAGGGCGAAGGCAGGGATACTATAATATGGATTAATAAAATATTTAAACCATGTTGAGTAATAGTTCTTGTTGAGTTAAATTATATGTGATTATTCTGTCCAATTTGATACTCAGAACAGCTCTAACTGGACTGAAAAGAAAACCAAATAGACTGAATTTCTAACAGAAGCAGCTGAAACTTGCTCCAGAAAGCAGCAGCGGTGGACTCAGGTGAAAATCCCTCGTCACCGCCTCGAGCAGCCGACAGCATGGAGAGGACGAGCCAGCTAATGTATTCAGATCTCCTTTTGGAGCACAGTTACATAAACGCCACTACAGATGCCACGTTTTTCAACAGCAAAACTTTGAGGCCCGCTCGATTCTTATCCATCTCGCAGCACCATCTGCGAAGCATCTGATCGGACCCCAAATTTATTCTGCTGCACAACCTCCGGCCAGATTCACAAGAAACTATCTGCAGCCACAAGAAGAACAAGAAGTCCTGCAGCAGATGGCGTGTTCCTCGCAGAAACACGGACTGAGCCGTTACATAAAGAAACAAAAAGCAGTGTTTTAAATGAGGGGTAAATGTACGGTAACACATTTTTAGCAACCAGGTGGAACGTAAAAGAAAAGAAAAGCATTGTGCAGATGTCAAGTGTTGTTGTACTGCTTTAATTTCCAACAATTGGCTGGTACACGTCCAGACGAGACAACAGACAACGTGTATTTACAGTGAACCCCACGTACATCGCTGTTCTTCACATGTACAGACATCCAATCCATGTACAGGTATTTACACCGTCGAGTCAGTTTCACAACCAACCGAGCAGCCGAGAAGGAAAACGCGCACACACACTAATACCCTCCTCATGATCAAGGTTCAGGGAGTATCTGCTACAAAAAAACTGGAATATTTTAGTTATTAAAAGATAGAAGGAATTGCTAAAAAATGCACATCTGTTTAGGACAAAAAGCAGTTAAATTTTAATTCAGCACCACCAAATTTCATTAAAAAAAAGAGGAGGAAGGGATTAGATTTGTTCTTGTTTGGTGTAAATATGTTAAAAATGTGAGCAAACACAGAATAAGACTAATTACAAGGATACTAGTGTGCATGTAAGTGTACTCAGGTGTAAGTAACAGAAGACGGGGGGAGATTTTGTTAATCCGATTGAACATAAAAAAAAAAAAAGGAGTGTTTAGCTGCACACGAGGACTTGAACGCCTCAAACCAGGCCGCGCCCACATCACGGAGCTACATGAAACCTTTAAATCAACCACGACGAACAGGCCAATCTCACACTTCACTTACATTATATACAAACCATAATATCATTCACATGTACATTTTACATTTTAAGGTCATAAAGCAAATAAGTATGTACACTCTGCGCCAGCGTATGCTCTAAATCTTCTCTAAAGCTCTCGTAAAATATCTCTCTGGTGCTTCAAGTATAAGTTAATTCACAGGAATATCGCTGCTGTCAGGGGAAACACCTCACGCCAGCGATATTTTTCTTGTAAAAACTAAACTTGCAAGACGGTATACTGCAGCCCGGGCCGAAGCTGGGCGATCGGGAGCCACAAGTGTTGTTCATTTTGGAATATTTTTCAATTAAAAAAAAATTATCTGAGCGCACCGACGGCGAGCCAGAGTTGCAGCTGTGAGGATTTCCCGCTGCCAGCAGCCAGCAGCACTTTCATAAAGTGACTTTGATATAAAAATAAAACACGTAAGTGACGGTAGATAAGTAAATCCAGGTTGATTGTGATTTTTAAAAAAACACTATGATCTGAGGTAGAGTGACACTTGGGGACACTGACTGGTAAAATAAAATAAAAACAAAAAAAACACTGAGGTTCTGTTATTCTGCTTGATTTTGGTATTAGTGTCTCATAGATTCAGAGTTGTTGTTTTTTTTGGACCGTGTTCCTCATTCTTGGTCTGATTTGAGATTTAAAAAGAAAAAAAGTTGGACTTCAGGTGGTTGACTCGTCTCTCAGCTCCACACATTCATTCACTGTTAGCATCAATAGCTCTTAGCAAGATACTGTACACTTGAAAAGAATAAAAATCCCCAAAAGAGAGAGAGAAAAAAAACTGTAACTAAAAAAATTATTAAACAACAACACCAACGAAAACAAAACAAAACAAAAAAAAAGAGTATAAATCAACACTGATGTTTTGGCTGCCTTAAATATGTTGCAGACACGTTTCCTTTGTACAGTAATCAAATAAAACACAGCATCGAAATACAGCCTCGAAATGATACAGCTAAAAGGTAAAAACACCTTTTTTCTTGTTTATCACAAAAACAATCCACGACTTCAAGCTTAAAGATGAACGAAAATCCTTCTGTGAAAACCTCAGACAGACTTCTTTTTACTTCGGTGTGATTTTTAAACCCTGCCATTTAAAAAACAAAACGTAGTTGGTCCCGCTTCTCGGTGGTTTTCCTTAAATCGGTGGCGTCCATGTTGGCTCCACCTCCGTCCTCGTCAGGTAAATAATCACCTCGGACTCTTCTGTCCAGTAACGTGATGGCAGCTAGTCGGCAGCTCCTCGCTTCCTCATAAAAGAAGCATCCTTATTGGTCACAAGATGGTACACGTCTGCTCCCCGTCGGTGTTGTTAGTTCCAGCGCCCGGCGACGCAACTGGAGCTCACGCTGTCAATCTTCTGACAATAAAAGTACACTTAGTCCTGCCGCGAGGCGAAGAAAACGTGTTCTGTTAAAAAACGTCAGTCGATCGGAGGACAACGGGCCCGTCAAACGATACTGTCCTGCAGCAGCGGCTCGAAGTCCTCGTCGCTGGCGGCCGGCGGGCTTTCCTCGTCGCTGCCCGGGAGCGGCGTGTTGATGTGGACGCCGGCCAGCGAGGACATGGACTCCTTGCTGTCCGGGTGGGGCTTGTCGCTGAGGGACAGCTGGGAGGAGGAGGACGAGCAGGATGGCTTCTCGGGGATGAAGAGGGCGACGAGGAAGGCGATCACCACGGTGCAGGCTCCCAGCAGGAAGGGAGGACCGGGGATGAGAGCGTGCTGATGGGGGGGAAGGAGAAGAACATCGTTTAGTTGCTTTGCTGAAGGACACAACATGTCAGAGACGTCCAGAAATGTTTCATAGCAGCGGAAAGATTGGCTCAGTGGAAATCTTGAGGTGTCACATCGAAACCAGAAGTTGAGTTTCCGTCATTCTACGTTATTGTCGTATTCGGTCGAGTTGAGACCGATGCCAGTATGAGAGTTTACAGTTAATATTACGAATGTGCACAGACTAATACTGGTAGCTGTTGGCTATTTGAGTGGCCGCTGTTCAAAACAGCTTTAAGAGGAAAGAAGCTGCAGTTTATTTGAGGGAAAAAAAAACTATATCTACCGACATAAACTTAGGACATCTTAAGACATACTCATACATTATAGACACATCCGGAGTTTATTTATGGTTTCAATGCTGAAAATTCTGCTTATGCTTGATTATAATTCATCATCTTATCTTGTAAAATCCCTCGAAAATTACTAATTTACACGTTGGCGGGGAAAAAAACAGCCAAAATGTGTGCATCAAATATCCCCATTTGCACAAATAGTCATTTTACATGCGTGACAGCAACATTTACTGTATTTAAATCTACAAATTGTTTCACAGATGTTTACATATTTAGTTATTCCACTGGGTTTTAACATGTTTTGTCAGGATCCCTATCCCTGGATTTTACAGCGTACAATGTTAAACGCACCAGAGCTGCAGTTTTCCATCTTATTAAACAGCAGCATGCGGTCTTAGCCATTTATTTATCTTTAATCTGGTAAATTTTTGATGTTAATTAGCAAAATAATCATTAACATCCCCAATTCAGATGAAGCCATGAGGTGCCGTCATGAAACCAACAAATAAAAGACGCTGATAGTTTTTATCTACACAGAGAACAGGATGCAATTAACAGAAAACTACGCAATTTAATCTCAGAGGGACGTTGCTGTTGATTTCTAACACTGTAATAAAGATGAGCATGAATCCACAGAGGGCTGTGAGATCACAACTCCACGTTAAAGTCGATCTGAGAAACAAATATCCTGCCGTGACTCAACCCCTCCCCGGTGGTCTGGTGCTATTTTCTAAACTCTGTGAGTGAATGACGTTAATCTGAGAGGATGCCGGACCTCAGTGGGACTGTGCAGAGGCAGCGGGTCGATGTTGTAGTCTCCCTGGATGGGGTCCATGGTGTTGAGCTCGACGTTGAAGAGGAAGAAGATGAATCCGTACAGAGCCGGACCCAGACCGTTGCACAGACCTCTGATCCCTGTGATCATCCCCTGGACCACACCTGCAGGACGAGGACACAGGTGAGACTGTTGAAGACGCAGTGAGATACTCGACCTGCAGCACGTCTATTTCTGTGCCCGGTTGAGTAACACACACAAAGAAATCAATACCAGCACACTGACCGATTGATCTGAGGAGAAAAAGATACAGAAGGAGAGAACAAGAGCAACCCGGTCTCCACGAAGTTACAATCACACACGACTTATAGGTAAATGCAATTAGTGGCCTGCGATGTGGCCGGTTTGAATAAACTAGACTTTGGCTCAGAAGACCAGAGTTCACATCCTGGGATGGACGAGAGATCATCGGTCTCACAATAAATAAGATTGTTTGACACTTTTAGAATGCTAGAGGCTTGGTTAAGGTGGAAGAGGACAATATAAGTACGAAACACTAAGAATGCAGTTCAGTTGCATAGGAAGGTGATTTTTGTGGAGACTGGGTTGACCGGAGAGGACGGAGAAAACATCCTCTGTCACCTTGTTTATCAGGATCAGCAGACTGTGACACCAGAGCAGAGACTGCCGGGAAGGTGATGGAGGACATCGCAGCTACAGCACCAGCCGCCCACATCATCCTGTTCAAAACACACATAAACACGTACCGTTAAAGGTGTACGTGTCGGAAATATGTTTGCAAAAGACAAGCCTATGCCTGCTTCCAGTCACTACTATTACTAGAAGGTGGTTCATGCAGATAAACAGCTGCTCCTGTTTTACCGATTACGAGTAAAAGGACGCAACAACATAATGTAAATAAAAAAAACAAAAGAAAAATTGGCAGTCAAACTTTAGATGGAGGTCACAGTTTCCTCACCATGGCTCTGATCCGAAGCCGTACCAGGCCAGCTGAAGGATCTGGAAGCCCAAACCCAACAGAACTGTGTTTTTATTACCCAGAGTTCTCATCAGCAGAGTGAGGAAGAGAGTCTGAGGAAAAAGAAGAGGAGATATTAACAGGGTCATTTCTATGTAATTCATTGTATTGCAATGAGCTTTAAAAGCAAGAGTCGTGTCCATTTACACTTTTTATTTAAACTATTTTCAGTATATTGTGATAGTAAATCATGTGTTTGGGCTCCGTCGTCACAGTTGCTCGCTTTCAGGCCTAATATTTATCGTTTCTGGCAGTTTGCTATAAACACAGAGGAATAACTTGGTTAGTTACCTGTGCTACGATAGACAGAATGCCCACCACGCCTATAAACACAGCGATGGTTGTGGAGGAGAAGTTTATGACCTGTAAAAGAAAGACAGAAGGGATTATTGTATCATTGTCGTTACTTTCTATGACAACACAACATCGTTTAATGTGTGATATCTGACCAAATGCATAGTTATCTGCAGTTATCTGTATTGATTAAACAATAACTGTGAGCATAGATAAGAGTAGAAATAAGATGGTATCGTCGGCGTAAAAATGAACATCTCAATGGTCAGTTGGAAAATCTGTGGCTTATGTTATATTGCATTATGAATATTTTGCATGTTTAACAAACTCTGCATGATACCAGTTTATCTACATATACAAGAATCTATGGATTTTTCTGCTTGTGGAGGAATCTGTGCAACACCGTTGTTTAGACATGTGCAATATTGTTATTTTACACATCCAGAGGAATCTGTGCATTACCTGAATTTCCACATATAGAAAGATCAGTACTCCTTTTCTTTTTCTTTTTTTTTTTATTAACCTTATCGTAACGTATATATCTGGTAAATAGCAGGGGACCTAATATCGATCTTTGTGGGAAACTTTTATCAGCCCCACCAGTGAAATCTGAACCAGCAAGCAGCAAGTATTGCAATATGAGGAGGTCTAAATTGATTGTTTTAGCAAAAGAATGTGATTTGACCAGCTGACCGGCAATTGTAGGATTTTGAACAGCACAGATAGGCTAATAGTTGTTTACATAGTTGAGCTATTTCCATATTGGGGGGATTTTGACAGTTGAATTGTTGAATTAAAACCTGCATACAAAGTTCCACTGAAGACATCAGTGCATTGTATGTCCATTACATCAGACGACATCTACAATACGTTGGTCCAAGCGCTCATAGTTTGCCATCTTTCATCGGATGTATTCAGGGAAACAGGTGGTATCGACTCACTTCTAGAAAAAGTACTGCTGTCTGAGTGATGCGTATGATACTGGCTGTCTTGTGTTTGTGGCCAGAAATAAACTGTGGAATCATCCATGGCTCGCATCAGCACAGTGTGGGTTGTCTGTCTTCAGACTATTTTTGGCTTTGTCATGTTTACAGTTGTGGGCAGTAGACTGCTCTGTGCTACCCAGAAGCCAGCTCTGACAAAAACTGCAGTTCCTCAGATGGCCACCTGAAGCTCGCTCCAAAAGTGAGTCACCCCCCACAGACCTCCATGTTAACATGACCAACTTTACAGAAGAATAAACATGTTTAATGCCTGATACAAAAAAATGGTTTTGGTCTCTGTAGCTAATGCCCCTGTTCGTGACAGCCATACTGGAGGTGAAGTTTTATATTACTAACTCCACTTCGATTGTAATAAGGTTTAAAGTTATGCCTAATTAAGGCTGCTTTCAGTGGCAGGTGGGTGCCGACACAGGACAGTGGCTCGCCTCAGCTCCACTCGTGTTCCTCTTTGCTTGTTTTTGAGGCAGTCAGCGTCTGCCAAGATTACGTAGTCAATAGCCACCATACTGAGCTTTAAAACTGCACTTATGGATAACATCGAGGAGAATTCATCCATCTTTAGGTGCAGTAGTGCTTCTACTAGTCAACATCCCTGAACACGCTGTGGGAGTTTCTATATGAAGTAAGAGGAAAATAAAGTTTTGTTGTCGGGACGTCATTGGGCTTTAAAAAGTCACCCTCCACTATGATACATGAGCCATTTTTGCTCTGGATACTTTGCATCTTAATTGTGATGCCCAACTTACCCAATTATGAATAAACAAAAAGATATATTACTAACATACGAAAGAAAATGCATTGTCCATTAGCTGTAGTACCTGGCTGCTCCACCAGGTGGAGCCTCTATCTCTTGACTGAGATGGAAGACTGAGGTTTGATTGTGTTCAACACGACAGCGACTAGCAGTTTTGTGTTGGCAAACAGAGATCAAGTCGGGGTTTAAGCTAGCAATGGGGACCATGACAAAGACTTCTGTGGTGCTTAATGACTTCAGACCAGAGCTTCTGATGATCACTTAAATACTGATTGATGGCAGTGTGTCTCACCTGTCGCAGGTAGAGGAAGAAGCTGGAGTACTGTCCGGCCTCAGGCAGGTACGACAGGAACACGGTGATGCAGATCAGTAAGACTGTGGAGTCCTGACCAACCTTCCTCAGAGACTGTAGGACAAAGAGAAAAGAAATACGACACAGGACGATCAGTTAGCCTTCGATTAACACCTGGGACAAAGCGTGAACGTCACAGTCGGTGAAGCACAGCTGACTCCTATCCACTGTCTCAGGCGCTTACATAACTGTACTCCTATAGCGTTGTTAAATTATTAAATTGATGTTACTGCACTTGAGGAACACTGAGGTCTCCACTCTACATACTGTGTCCAAAAACAGAGAAGAAAATCAAATAAAAGACTTCCTGCAACTAGAAAAGAAAACATAATAGTCAGCTTGTGTAAATTATGGGTTACTGACAGCAAAGGGGTCGGCCTGCTCCCAGGATATCGGCGCCCCCCAGGTGTTGAGCCTCATCTTGTCCGGCAGCGACTCGGGAACAGCCAGCAGGATGAAGCAGATGTCGGCCAGAGCGATCAGCGTGGCCACCAGAACCACCAGGTTGTCTCCGTACCAAGCCGACAGGTAGGCGCCGATGGCCGGACTCGTCACCAGGCTGGCCGCGAAGGTGGCCGAAACCTGGAGGACGGAACGGATGAATGTCAGAAGGTGGAAAACACAGTATATGAAGAATTTTGATTCCCCAGGCTTTACATCATATCTGATAAAGCGCAGAAAGCTGGAACATCTGATCTCCTGCAGTGTCGGCGTGGAGGTTTTTCTAAAGGAAGCACAGCTGTTTTTGGAAAGAAACGCACATATGAGGGTTTACTGTCCAGATATTTTCCCATTCTGATCCGATGTCTGTGCTCTAATTAAGCTGAACTGTCACTTTCTTTTATTCTAAGGTTGCAGATTCATTGTCAGCCATTTAACTCCACCATCCACTCATCTGTCTGTCTGACAGCATGACTTCATCCAGTGTTTAATCTATTTAATGTTAAACACTAATGTTGGTCATTACAAGTTCTAGCAGTACATGCTCTGTCTTGGCTTCATTGGGTTTTTCTCGTCAAAACACCAGATCTTCCATCATGATACAACAGTTCTTGCAGATTTTTTTCATATTTACATCAATAAAAACAGCTGTGGACAGAAGAGTTGTTTTTGCTCCCAAGTGACAAACTTCAGGCTGAAATATGAAGTGCAAAAAATATGCAGTTTCTCAAATGTCCACTAGAGGCTGACTCCAAAACCGAGTCAATCCCCATTGACCTCAGTGTGAAAATGTCCAACTTTACAGCAGAAATAAACATAAACAACCAGGTAGAAACGACTTGGTTTTGGTCTCCATAGCTAGTATGTTAGGTCATGATTACTGTGCGAGGAGTAGATTTTTACAAAACTGATCTGTTTAAATTGTGATAAGGCTTAAAGTTATGCATAATTAAGTGTGAGGCCACTTTAAATGACGGATGGATGCTGCAATAAAACAGTCCATAACCCAAAATCCAGGGCTAAAAAAAGAAAAAGTGCTAGAAACTGCAGTTCCTCAGATGTCCACTTGCCTCATAGACCTGTATTTTAAAATGTCCAACTTTACAGCAGAATGAACTCGTTTACAGCCTGGTTCAAAAAACTGTTTTGGTCTCCGTAGCGAACGTCTTGTTGATGACAACCACAAAGGAGGTCGACGTTTATGTAACTCATCTGTTTAAAGTTCTGTATAATTAATCCGAGGCTGAGTTAATTGTCTTGACGACATGCACGTTGAATTTAGGAACAACACGTCAAGCAGGAGCTCTTACCAGACCGTACGCTGTACTCCTCTCCCTTTCGTCCGTCACATCGGCGACGTAGGCGAAGATGACCGAGAAGGTGACGGAAAAAGCTCCGGACATGGAGATCATGGCGAAGTACCACCTGCAGGACGAGCAGGAGAGATAAATTAGCTTCAGCTCCGGTTTCCTCCAACCGTCCTGTGAACGACTAAAAGTCTTCTCAAGCGGAGGATTCGTGGAAAGATCCATCACTTGGGTGGGGTTTGATCCAGCGATATACAACCACACAATCTCAAACAGCAGAAAAACATGTAGAAAGCTTGATATAAATACAATAAATATGAAGAAATTATCATAGGAGCCTTCAGCGTTTTTAGGGAAATATTTCCAGAATAGTCTGAGCTATCCACATCTTCCAACATATAATACCTGCAGGTTTTTTATGCTCGCCTAGTATTATGAAATTGTTGTGTTTTTACATGTATTTTACCATAAAATGCAGCAGAAATATCTTTTCATAACTGGGAAATTGTTGGTGGGAAACTGTAGGACTGCAGGGAAAATGTGCCAAATGGAAATAACTTGTCATTATTTTATTTACTGTGTTAAAACCAGGCAGATGTTTGATCTGTCAGTATGTAAGAAAAGACGTAACCAGCACAACTACAAAGCTCCGGTTTCACTCTGACTTGTAATAATATATTAATATGATGATGGGTTCAGGCTTGATTCAAACAAATTAGTTTTAAATTCAAGATTAGTCTTTCCTGTAGACACTTAAGTGAACAGACAAGCAGCTGGCTGGTTGGAAAAGGTCAAGGTGTGCAGTTTTTTGTGTGCGCTACAATAAATACAGTTCAACCGAGAAAGTGCTCAGAAAGGGTTTTAACTCCTCAACTTCTAAAAAGAGAACTTGTTCCTACCAGGGGCTGAGCCTCATCAGAGGAATCGGAGCGCAGGTGAAGAAGACGGTGACCAACAGGAAGGACCGCCGGCCCCAGACGTCCGACAACGCACCAATCAGAGGAGCCGACATGAAGGACAGCAGACCCTGGACAGGAAGAGGCGGAGTCAGGGACAAACAGAGCATATATATTTATATTCTTAACTATATCTACAAATGACCCTGATTATGTTGTAGTGACATAACAGGGGAAAGGATCCAGTGTTTCTGAAGATCTTCAAAATCATTTTGAATCCCTCATTTCATGGAGTTACAATCATAAATAACTGGTTAAATCTGTTAATGTCCACAGTACAAGTCGGACACTTGATCAGCGGAGGTTCTTACCTTCACTCCCTGAATGAGTCCATTCATCAGGAACGTGTGCTGGGGAAACGTTTCATGTAAAACCTGCAAGAAAATGAAAGCAAACATGAATCAAACCCTCACTTAAGAAGTATAAGGAGTCTAACTATATATCTTGCACAACGTGAACTAAGCAGCCAAAAAAAACAAAAAAACAAATGTCTCTCAGTCCACAGACTAAAAGTTATTTATCTGTTCAACAAGACAGAAACTAGGGCTGAACAACTGAATTTTAAACAATTCAATTAGCAAATTAGCAAAGGTCCCAGTGTAGGATAGATGTTAGGACGCAGGCTTCTAATATATCTCATGTGCTAATGTGGCTCCTTTGCATGTTTCAAACTTATTACACTGAAAATTAAACTGAAACTTGACTTCAAAAAAAGTTTAATTACAAAAATCAAATTGCAATATTGGTCACACGTTTTTCCAAATCGTTCCGCCTTAATTCAAACCACCTGTTTTGTTCCACGAGATCCAAATTGTTCATTTTCCTCTTTAACATACACAATATTTTTGCAAAAAATAAATTTAAAAAAGCAGCAACATACACATTACGTAACTGTAAATCTCTCCAGTCACATTCAAAAGACAATATTCTTTTATTAAATCTAGTCTTATAAAGTTAAGCCACATTTCTACAAGTCCATGAAGAGCAACTTAACTTCAACAACACTTTCCATCTTTGTTTTAATCAGTTTTATGACATTTCATTTCAAATCACAATTCCAAATTCCCCTTTTTAACATTAGAGCAGCAATAGAGATGTTTTATTGTCTAAAGAACAGAGTTACTGGAGGTTTTCTAGTCAAAGGAAATCACCTGGTGTTGTAATGAACTCTAGAGACCAGAACCAGAATCTGTCACAATGAAAAAATGACTTTTGTCTGAAAACAATAAACAAAACGATGGTTTAAATCAAGAAATATTAATTCAAACTCAAAGTCGGTTTCATCGGCAAGTAGGTTTTCACACACAACGCCGTTAAAGTGGTGATTTGGTGCATCACGGTAAATGGTGACGACTGGAGAAGGTTTAAACAGGTATGGTTCAATCAGGTGACAGCAAGTGTGGCAAATCCAGGGAATTTAAAGTGATTAAAAAAAGCTAAACAAACATTTACAGTGTGCAGGAATGTTCAGATCAGCGTAGAATTTGCTGCAAACAACTTGAGCTGTGCAAAAAGCTGTAAGTTAATGTAACACGTTGGGTCTGATAATAGACTTAAGTCACTTTTATTGGTTCATGTTCATGTTCAGACTGACTTCTCTTATAAAGCTGAGTTGGAGATAAGAGCTGACACTAAACGCTGCTGCGTATTCAGCTGGAGTGACGTTACAGATCTCGTCATCTTTCCTCCACGTTGGGATATTCTGCGCTAGAACAGTCGCGGCGCTACTCACGGTTAGCATGGGCGTGGTGAGCAGACCCCAGGCGAAGAACTCCAGGAAGATCACCACCACTGCGTGGTAAACGCTGGGCCTGCCGATCCCCTGCTGGAGCTGGAGGAGCAAAGAAAACACACATTTTACAATCACAGTCATGACGGGACGATTGAAGGTTGAAGGGAAACTCCGTCAGATTCACACACGAGGAATCAATTCATCAAAAACCTGACTGACGCCATCAACTTGGTCTGTGTTTGGACTTAGAAACTACACTTTCTAAAGCTGGATTTTAATATGTGATGAATAATAAATATTAAACAACCATTAAATAAACACGTATTGACGTGTAATATGCATGTAGGTACAACAACTCGGTTTTATTTTGGGTAAAACCAACACTAGAACGTCCTATTTAGCTCTTTTTAAAGCAATTTTTGGCCAAACTTTATCTGAGAGCTGCTGCAGGAACCGAGTGGAGACCAGAAGCTTCCACGTGCACAGCTACAACCTGCCTGCGAGGCGTTTAAGGACCACCTGTAAACTGTAATGTCTATTGATAAACAGATGTGAGGAGTTTTGGGTTCAGTTCGTTTATATTCTGCACAGAGTTCGACCTCATGTTGAGTTTTATTTTGATGCAAAGACTTGTATGTAAAGTGAAAGCAGCCCTTCCTGGTTACTGGAAGTTACCGTTGTGTTTGCCAACATTGGGTAACCTCAAAGTGTAATTGTACTTTTTGTTGTCAGGAGGCATGAAAAGCCAAATATAGTCATCGCTGCTAAGGCTCAAACCAACTCAGACTCTATCCAAGACTACACAAATGCAAAAAGTAATGTAATGATTGAATTTATTTCGTTGTGTTCCCGATGAAACAAACTCATTTTCTGACACCGTTGAGTTTCGGCTGATTAAATCACAGCGAGTATTAAAACTGGAGCGCCCAACATGCCCGACTACCAGCCTACTGACACAGATACACAGGATTTATGTGGCGAAATGGACCATTTTCTATCTTTAGTTTGACTAACAGCAGGTTCCACTAACACAGATTTAGACTACTTAGATAATGAGTTACTCTTTGCCGCTCTTCCGCGCCATTAATTTCCACATCGGCGGCGGCAGCGGTATTAAGGGAACATCATTACAGGGGCTCGGATTTACTTCACCTTTGATACTTGACACGGTTTCGTTTTTTCTTGATTAACATCATTCAGAATGAAGTGTCTCCTCCTACAAGCCCAAAAGGAACAAGAACAGCAAGTGATGGATTCTTTATTGTTTGGTCGACTGTGGTCATGATTGGTGGTAAACTTAAGAGTCAACAGGCAGGATTTGAGTTATTAACATCGATTAATTTAGCACGTAAACTCCTCCAGGCTGGTTTTTGTCATGTTCATTGGGAAAATAAACCCTGACTTCAGTCAATAAACGCTTCGGAAGTCAAAATGAACAAACCCGGGATTTATGGATCAGAGACTCTTGGGAGGATTTTACAATACAACAAGCCTCTGTGTTTCTATCACCAGGTCGTAGTAGGATCTGAAAAAAAGGGACATCTTTTACTTCTACCGAACCTAAACTGTCCATTACAGTTTGGTTTCAACAGATTATCTTTAGTCACTCGGTGGTTTTAATGATGGATAAATGTTAAAAGGTTCTCTTTGTTTGGTTCGACATGTAAACAATTAAACATTAGGCATGTTGTCTTATTTGAAATTTTGACACCAGTATTTCAAGTTTTGCTGCGAATGTACAGATCTGTGACAAAACCCAACATCAGGTGTCTTTGTATGTGTTTAATGGGTCACAATTTTTATGTATTTTTTTTATCAAACCTTGTAGTTCCCTAGAAATGTTTCATTGCTGGATGAAGTTGATCACTTAGAACAAGTTTGTATTGATCTGCCACCAGATGTCCAAGAGAGAATGGGGATGTTTTTCAAATCCAACTCATGAACTACCCTCATAATCAGTCTTTTTATTGATTTACTACTGTCTTTAGAACTGTTTCTATGTAGTTTAGTCTATTTCATGTACCACTGCTTCTTTAATCCCTGTCTTTTTGAGTCAGACATGATGTTGGGGTTATTGTTTTATTACATTTCTGTCCTTTGTCACCTGTTTGTATATCGATTCCAGATATTGTTTGTCAGTCTCCTTGGTTGCTAAACAAAATGAAAACAATCACTGCTGGTATTGAACCTGTTCTAAAAAAGTCTCAACTTTAAACAGGAATGAACCACAACAATACGGCATCCACTATTTTCTGGCATTAACCAGACCAAACAAGAACCAACGGAAAACCCATTCAGGCCGGGTCTCGTTCACTGGAAGAACTTTGTTTACGGCCGACTTGTGTGAATGGTAAAGTACAAACTGAGAACACAGCATCCGGAGCAGAATACTAATTCTGAGCAGGGCCTCCCTTTGCTCTCAAGCAGCCTCAGTTCTCGGTGTCATGGATTCATCACCGCGCTGGAAACATTCCTTTCAAGTTCGGACTTTCAGCGGAGGCCACTGCAGCAGCAGATTGGCCGTTATGTTCCCAAAATGTGCCAGAAAAAACATCCTGACACCATTACATTAACAGCATCAGCAGCCTGGACTGTTGAAACTAAAACAGGTTGGCTCATGGATTCAGGATTCTGACCCGTTATCTGAAGCCTCCCAAGAAATGTAGACTCAACAGAGCCGTTTCTGAAGACGTCCTACGAATATAAGGAGGCATCAACATCCATTGATATTCATGAGAAAAATTAGATCCGAGAAACATTTTCAGCTCCTACTTTGCTGAATTTTATTTTTTTTTTTTTGCTAATAATTAGGTTCAATTGTTCTCAAGTGTTTGTCTTGGTGTCTATCTTGTTTGGAGAAAAATGCTGGAATGGTACCAAAACAGCAAACTGGACGGAAGACGATGGAAGTCTTTTCTCATGACCGGTCCTGAGATGTTGGGATGTGATTTCCATCTTCTGGTTTGGGGACTGGCAACTATTTATTCTTTATTTTTGCTTTGACCATGTTGTGGCACCAGAGTTGAAATACTTTTGGCCCTTCTGAAGTCTTTTCCTGAGAACGTTTGAGCCACCTGGCCTCCAACTCCTTGGAGTTTGTTCCTTCAGCTTCCTCGGATGTTGCAAAATCCACAATCTGTTCACTAAACTGTGGTCGAGCCACAACACAACACAACACAAAACGAGAAGTGTTGGTGAACCTCACATTTCTGTTCCTGGCTCAGATTAGAAGAACCAGTCGTGATCTTCTGCTGTTGTAGTCCATCCACCTCAAAGTTGAGAACCTGAGTTTGAGTTAGTTTTCCATCAGCTCCAACCAGTCTGGCTGTTCTCCTGGATGGATTTTGGTTTCTGCACCATTCTGAGTGAACTCTAGAGACTGTTGTGGTAAAAATCCAAGAGATCAGCAGTTTGAGAAACACTCAAACCAGCCATCACGCCACAGTGAAAGTTACCGAGATCCCATTTCTTGATCTGTTCTGATGTTTAGTAGGAACATTAATCAGCGTTAAGAAACTGCAGGAGTTTTTATATTCCACTGCAGACATGTCATTGTTCGTCCATCTTAAGCTTCACACAAAAGCCCAACAACAATCCAATCATTTAGCTGTTCTTATGGCTGACGCATACGGGACCAGACCTTATTACAATGCCTCAACCAGATGCCCCACTCAAAGGGTCAAAAGTCGGCCATCAGAAACAAGATATAGTTGTATTAATATTTAGGGGAATAACGATGCATAGTTTGAGATTGTCTATACTGGAAACCACAATGAACTACATTCTTACACAACTAAACTGCATTCCCAAATACATCTTGAAGGCAACATATTCTTGCCTTGAAATAAGCAGAATTTGTGACCCGTGAAGTGGCGGTATAGTTGTCTACTTCCACCTTTCCGAGTCTTGCCAACAGTGAAGCCAAACAGGAAATTCTCTCCTCAAGGATTCATCCTCTGGGGAGACCAAATATCCACAGTACATTCTACTGAAATTCAAAAAGTTGGAAAGACGTCAGCTGGCAGGGCAAAAAATCTGATTAAAATGTTTCAGCATTTCAAGATTCTTTATACTCAAGGCGCCAAAAAACAACATCCACTGAAGGATTTAACTGTCGATTCGTGCAACAAAAGTTACTTGAAAACAGGGTTGAAAACGTCACTGGCAACACCCAACGTTTCACCAAGTCAACGATGAGCCAACAGACAAACACCTCGTCTTTGGTAAGTTATTGAAAAGAACTACAGAATCCTTCATTAAAGCTGCCAGTACTCTGTTGTTGGACTTAGATTTAACAACAGATTATCGAGCAGCCATGCAGATAAATGATAACACAACACAGGGCAACACCAGGTTACACAAGGAGCATGGTAGTTGTCTTTATTGATAGCTAGCACACGACTAAGACGCCCGAAAGCTAAATACGAGACATTAAGCAACATATGTGCAACTCTTTATCCTAAAGGTTGATTGTTAATTTCAATAATTGAGAGATTATTCGACTATCAAAACAGTTACGAGTGGCGCCCTGACTTTACACTGGAGAAAATAAATAAAATATATATGCAAACTATAAACGTCAGGACGCGTTAATGGGCACATGGCACAAGCAGCGCGCCAAGAAAACCAGCTGAAATGCTTTTTATGTAGAAATGGTGTTAAGACGACACTAAAACTACATTTTCTTTCTACACTATACGATGCCTGACTGTGAGAAATACGCTAGCACCAGAAATTCAAAATACATCGTCTGTAAAATAGGATTAAGACCAGAAACTGTCTGAACAAACCGTCAGCGAGTGAGATTGTGAATCTGACATTTGACACCAGCTTCCTGTACTCGACGGCGTCCTGTACTCTGTGTTCTCGACACATCTTTGTCAGCATCACAAAAACAGGTTCAGCATTCAGTCCTACATGCAAAAAGCATCTCTCAAAAACTTGCACTACGAAGCACATGAACCTCATATTTCTGTATTATATCACAACGTATAACCACTCACCTGTACTCTACTCGGCGCTGCGTCGCTGCTGTGTATTTATAGATTCACTGCAGATATTCAGAGCAAACGAGGAGGAAATGCTCGTTTTCTGGATGCATGTACTCTGTTTCTATCATTTTTGCATTACCGATGTAAAGCACAACACCAAGTACTGCGATTGTACACGCAGCGTTTTAAGGAGGATTTTCTAGCTGTAACCTTTCTCGTTATAAAAACTAAAACACATCAAATGAGTCTGCTAAGGTTGAGCGTGGCTGTTGTACCGTTACCTACTTCAACACCCTTCTATAGTGAGTTTTATTACAGCTGTTGGCTAATTACAACGTTCTCAATAATGCAGGGACTCATGCAGAGAATAAAACCAGACTGTAGCCAACTCACAAAACTAATTTTTTTTGGAAATCATCGAATATTCCTCGGAGTCCAGTTAAATTCAACGTTTGCCTAAAGCAGGACGTCGATAAGTGAAGGAGGCCACCAAGGCGCCTATGACTCTTCTGAAGAAATTAGTTTTCATGGTGACGTGGGAAGAATATTTTGCTGTAAATTCTTGTCAAAAAAGCCAAATTTAATTGACCATGATTCGAAACAAGTCACCGAATATTCCTTGGAGTCCAAATGAATCCATCATT
The DNA here is from genome assembly GCF_000690725.1 of Stegastes partitus. Taxonomy (NCBI): domain Eukaryota; kingdom Metazoa; phylum Chordata; class Actinopteri; family Pomacentridae; genus Stegastes; species Stegastes partitus. Next base: position 121,598 of record NW_007579469.1, on the reverse strand, counting down.
CAGAAATAGAAAAAAACATGAAAGCTGTCCTCAAAAACTGAGACGAGACGAGTGAAGGAGGCCACCAATCACTGCTCTGATGAATTAGTTTTTATGACATTAAAGAATATATTCTTGTAATTTCTTGTCAAAAAAAGCCAAATTTTATTGACCGTTATGCAATGTTGAAAAGCAGTAAAAGGAGTAAACACTGTGTACAAACCACTCATCTACAGCGACACCTTAGATTATTTTCATTACTGCCTATTTTCATTATTATTCTGTTCAGCAAATTGTGAAAAATCTTCATCACAACAGCCCAGATGTGAAGGCGACGTCTTCAGATGGCTGCTTTTGGCCTCAAAATGGCAAAAACAAGAACAAGAAAAGCCACTAAGGGACACACGACAGATAAATGCTGCGAGTCATCACACCGTATTTGATATTTCACAACATTAAGGTCATTTTTAATTTCTGCTTTCCCTGACATTTTAAATTGTGAGATCCCCTGCGTGCGGCGAGACGCCGTGGCTGTTGTTGATGTTAAAATGGACGCTGTCGGAGGCTGTGCGGTGTGGAAGCTGCAGTCTCCGGGTGGATTTCAGGCCGTTATGTAACAGATAATGGATCCATCCTGAGCACATCGGCTAAGCTGAGCCGTGAGAGCGTCTGAGGGCCACGCTGTCTCCATTACAACACCTACAGCCATTTTAGACCAGACCGGCTCCTCGGCTCTCACCTGGAACATTTACATTCTGTTTCTCATCTCCGTGACACTCGCGCCAACAGCAACAATAAGATCTGGGCTGTTTTATGCAGCGTTGCTCGTTTACTGACGGGATTTTTGTGCTGTTTTGCTTTGAAAGATGGCAAAAAACATATAGTTGTAAAGCAGCAGTGACGAGGCGACGTCATGTTATAATGCTGGTTATGTCACACGCATACTGAACCTTTCATTTCATTCATTTTAAACACAAACTGACGCTAACGAATGGATGTTTTGGTGCTGAACTGGATTCTACGTGAATTTATGAACGTTACCAGCAAGCAGGAGCACTTGGTTCTCTGAAGGTTCCCTGAAGGTATTCTGGGTTTCTGTGCTGTGTTTACGAATGTACTAATTTCAACGTAAACTAACCATAAAGGAACCTTCAGGGAATGTTCCCTAAAGGTTCCCTGAACATTTACAGTTCTCTGTGCTGTATTTACAAATAAACTGCTAATTCCATACAACATTCCACATAAACTAACCCTAATGGAACCTTTAGGGAACGTTCCCTACAGGTTCCCTGTTTTCTGCCCACTATTTACAAATAAACTGTTAATTCCATATAAAATTCCACATATACCAACCATAATGGAACCACCAGGGAACGTTCCCTAAAGGTTCCTTGAAGGTTCCCTGATGGTTTCTTGTTTTCTGCACCGTATTTACAAATAATCTGCTAATTCCCAATAAAATGCAACCTAAAACCAACCATAAAGGAACCTGCAGGGAGCGTTCTCTCAACGTTCCCTCAATGTTCTGTTGGTTCCCAGCATCTTAAACCACCCGAATGAAAGCAGCACGTCGATAAAGCGGCATTAAATATGAATTAAAATGGCGGGCCGTCCACCCACCGCAGCTCCGTCCTTCATGATGATCTTCTTGACCAGAACCACCCGGCCCGGGGCGGCCGCCGGCGGCTCGCCTGCCATCTCCTCGCACCTGCCGCGCGTCACGAAGCATCCATGCCGCGTAGATATCCGCGGTTCTCCGGGTGCTTCCAGGATTCCTCCTTAAGTAGCCCCGAAGAGGCTAAAAACCGAGCTAACGGTTGATAAAACAGAAACCGCGACCGGTAAATATCCTCAACGTCTCCCGGTAAGATCCGCCGTCAGGTCCAGCAGCGGAGAGAGGAGACGGTCAAGCTGGCAGGAAGCAGGGGCGCACTTCCGGTGTGAGTTTTCAAAGTAAAACCATCTTTTACATTTTTATTTTTATTTTGTATTTTTATTGCGCTTCTCATACAAATGCAATGCAACACAGAGTGCTTTTACAAAAATAAAAATGCAAAACAATTAAATAAATAAATTCATCAAACTGAAGACCTGCCCTTTTAGTCAGGCTTTTGATTCATTTGTTAGATTTTTTTTTATTTTTATTTACTACTCTTCTTTTATTGAGCTTTCTGTTTATTTGCCTATTAACATATTTTTGTCTTTTTATTGTACTTTTTACTACTAAAAAATATAATTTCTTATTCTGGTTTTTTTTTTTTTTTTTTTTTTTTTTAACATTTTGACTTTATTTTTGTCTTTCTCCATTTGAATAAACTTAATGAAACACTGAAAGCCAAAAGAAAAAAATCAAACATTACTGGATCACTTCACTATAGTCTATTAACTCAAATGAGTTAATCTGTTATTTCTGATGGTAGCTTTAACAATTATTTTGAAAGTCACATTGTTCTACTTCCCCTCACATCAGCGGAACTTGACGCTCAGCTTGACTGCTGGTCCGGTTCAGTCCAGTAAAGGTTTTTAAAGACCTGGACCCGGTGTGAGCCAGACTGGGGCGGGTCAAAGCAGGTGCAGAACCCAGAACCAGACTGGGAGCGTTTTATTTCAACCATTGCGACAGGAATTACAAAAAATAACAGACTGGCAGGAAGAAAAATGAATCTGACAGCATCCTGATGGAGCAGCTCGACTGTCAAGTTACACGGAAACAACAACAGCATCCTGCCTTCACAATTAAAGTGGTTAATTCAAAACATATATTAAAACACTGGAGAATAAGATTTAATTTTACATTTACAATTAATAACCCGCGTAAATACATTATTTATTTTAATTAATGTGTTTTCAATCAGCCTTACAAATCACATTTACGAATTGAGAACCGTGTGCATTATTTTGAAACCGAAGCTGCATCTGACGGTGGCAGACGGCGGTGGACGGATGACAAATCACGTGTCAGTAGCTGTGGTTGGCGACTGTGTGCATGAATAAAACATGATTAAAAAAAAAAAAAGAGTGGTGACGGTGGGAAACGTGACAACTTACATCATCAATCAGGACAGAGTCAGACGACGTTTTATTTTGGATTCCTGTCAGATTTCAGCTTCCACTACCAAGATAATCAGAGTTATGAGGAGGATGTCATTCTTGCTTCCTCTGGGGGTCGCTCAGAGGAGGCGGGAGTCTGGATCTCGTCCATGTTCGACCTTTTCAGCGCCACAATTCACCCAGTAACAAGGATAATAACAAAGATGGGCAGACGAAGGCCGACATAAGGGAATGGGATGTGAGACGGTGTCAGCAGAGATGAAGGCAGCGTTTGTGTTTATCGACGCTACGCGAAGCCAGCTGGAAAACAAAATGCATCTCAGAGCTTCCACCACTTAAAAGCAATCGATTTTTCCATTTCCTTCAGCACATAAAAACACATCAGACATCTGAACCTCTGGGTGTGTTCCCACTGCCACAAGTGGCATTTTCAGGGAAGAAAAAACAATCTGAAGTAGATGCTTCGAAGTTCGATTAAACGCAGAGGGGACAATGTGCATCAAAAATTTGCATTACAGGACAACATAGCAAACCTCCATTGTTGTGTTTTCTACGTAGAACTAGGGTCAGTCATACAAAGCAGGTTCAACATATCAAGGGTTTCTTTACGTCATCTGGTTTCACTAAACTGAACTACCGCAGTCGAGATAAGTTGAGCTAGTTAGGTCAACCAGAGGTCAAATTATTGGGGCACAAGTAGATCTGATTATAAATACATATTCTGTCAGATGAACGTGTTGCTTAGATGTATTCTTCTTACATCTAGTTTCAGCTCAAACAGTCGAAACGCAATTTAAAAAAATGAACATAAAAGCACAGTTCAAAGTGTAAAAGGCTACAACGACATGTGTGCAGCTTTGGATATTTCTCACAAGTAGAACAAACTACAATCCTGAACCAACATGAGGAGTTTAAAACGGGAAAATGTCACGGTTTGGGTTCAAATGCGACTCTTCTGCTACCTGAAACGTCGCCTCCATTTTTTTTGGTTACCATGGTGACAAATCCTGCCTCATCTAACATATGATTGGCTGACTGAAAAGGAGCAAAGTAAATGGTAAAGACTGATAATCTAGCAGAAAAATACCCCAAACCAATTAAGAATGCAGTTTATCCATTAACTCAAATGTGCAGTTTTAAGGGGGTTGGGATAAGCAACATAAATGGTTGTTAATGTTGGAGGATTTGTACTTTAAATATTTGGTACTATACTATTTGTTATTTGCAGAGGACAGTTTTCAGGCACAGTGTTCACTGTAATGTCACGAGAGTCTGACAGATATTGGATTTTTGTGTCCAATATGAACATATCGACGGATATTTTTCATATATATGTGTATTAGAATTACTTTAAAGAGGGAAAATGATGAGTCATTGTGTATTAAATGTATTATTATGTGGGTAGTTTGCAATTTACTGTTAGGACTCTGCACCACCGCCTGCTCTGCTACATGTGCTGCACACTGACTGTTGTCAATAACAGAGTAAGAGTGCCCTCTGCTGGACAAATTACATAACGGCACCAATTCTAAATGACTAGAAACATCTTTTTTCTGCATTTTGTTCTGTAAAATATCAATTCACTTCATTGGAACCAAAACCCCTTCGACAGGCCGAGGCAGATGTTGGTGACGCATCGTGTGACAGTCTGTTGAAAGACTGTTGATGGATGCAGATGTTTGTTGTGATGTTTCTGCAGCTGTCCACAAACTCCTGGTCTAAGCTGACCACATGCTATCAGGAACATTTTTACATTAGTTGGCGAAAAGTTAAGAAAATGTTTTTGCTCTCAAGCAGAGAAAAGAATCAAATGCAATCCTACACAATCCAATGTCCACTCATGGTCTTCATTTCACCTGTGTGGATTCTCAGTCATCCACCTCATATTAATCCAAGGAGCTTCAGTAGAAAGCAACCGGACTTCTTGTTTAAGTTCTTTCACATCTGAAACTTCCCATCAGTCCGTTAGAATTGAAGACGCTTCTTGGATGAGAGCTGAAACGTCTTCGAGAACCTAAAGGAGAAGCCCAGTAGCTGTTTGCTGAATCTCCCAGGATTCACTTTACCTTTAGTTTGAACTCACATTTGCACATAAACTTGCTCAGAATCAGGAGATCCTTAGAAAACTCTGGGATGTTTAAGGAACCCTGCTTGCTTCTGGGATGAACCTTTACCAGGTAAGACCAGAGAACAGGTTGCAGGAAGAATCTCATTAAATGTAATTCAGCACAATCAGCTGGGTGAGGACTAACACGGCTTCAGTTTAGTTTGAAAATCATAATATTGGCACCATAGAAAGAATCTAATTAATACTTATAAAAACACACAGAGGGAATATTTTGGGTTTTAGTTTTCTGGGATTAAATTATGAACCTCTTTTGAACAACATTTAGAGACTGGTTTTGTCTATTTGTGCTACTTGTGATGAATCGATGCAGATGAGTCCCAACACTGACATCAATGTAAAGGAAATGATCTAATACTGAACAGTACATGTCATCTAGTCTTTTCTCTTGTGTTTGAGTGTTATAAAATGCACAACAGGAATGGTAGTCCCTCCGATTGGAACCAGAAACCCTACAAAATGGATCGTTCTGATGGGGTGGTCATGTTGGATGGTCACGGTGAGGAACCCAGAAAGGTTCCTCTACAGGCTCTTCTACATTTGAGGCTGAATCCTGCAGGTAAAGTATAAAGAATATAAACCCTAATGGTTAAAATCAATGATAAACAACAGAAAAGCACGAAAGCCTGTTGAGTTAAATGTCGTCACTGCTGTGAAACTGATGTAAAGAGAGAACAAACACACCATAAGATGCATGTGGACCACATGTGTCTATGTATTTATCTGTGATTTCTCTGAGTTTGTCGCCATCTGTCTGTCCTGACTTGTAACTGCACATCTGGGCCTCTGTTTTATTTGGCTTTCAGCAGTGCAGCTCAGTTTGTGAGGGATTTTAACCGACTGGGTTCTTCAGTCAAATTCAAATAAATCCACATTTAGCAGAAAGTGATACTGAAACACTTAATCACATAATAACTTCGGGGAGTGGCTCAATTCTGGTACCCACAGCAAGTAAATAGAGAAAAACTAGGATAAATTGTTAATAATGATGAATATTTGATGAATAAATATGTAGCTAGGTGGTTAATAATGAGCATAAACTGCACTTTGGTGGAGAATATTGAAACAAAAACACCTCAGTTCTGCTCTGAAATGAAGAATTTGATGCAGTTTATGTTCTTTATTATGATATTTGTGGATTGTTTAATGTCTGTGATGCTGATTCATGCTGATGCTTTCCTGTGTAATGATGATTATGTCATTTAATTCTCCTTCAAGCAGCAACAAAGCAACCAAACACTGTCCTCCGTCGTGTTAAACGCTGACCCGCTCTGCTGTGTTTGGAGGTGTTGCCGGGCGACGGCGTACCTGCACGGGGAAGCGTAGCTCACCTGTAAGCCGAGACTCAGAGATGACTCACCTACAGCGTCAATAAAACGACGGTACGACTAGAAAACCAAGACTTCACCTGACGGGTACAAACCTCGACAGGTAGGTGTCACGCCGTCGTTGGTGTTTTTGTAACTGGAACTGCAAACATCTCCAATGTGGCCACGGTGTCATTCAAATGAGTTTTATGGGAATTTGAAGGTTTCATAGCATCACCTAGAGGTGAAATGGCATCAGCTTTTAAACAAGGGTTTGATATCGGTCATCGTTTTGTTGTGCCAATTTGGCAACCAGAACAACAGCACGGATATAAAAAGGGTTTATTTGAAGTTGTTCACCAGATGTTGCCCCTAAAAACTCATCTCTGTGCGTAAAAGTCACACGTTTAAATAATCCCTACCTGCTTTATAATGGCTTCAATGTGCAGATTTATGAAGTCCAAGCCTCCTTCTCCACCTACAACTCGATGCAGCTCGAGCACACCAGCTCACCTATAAGTCTGCTCAGACGCTGTAATATTTGTTTTTTTTTAGGTTTGTTATGCATCAAACGTGAGTCTGAATCTGGGTTTTTGAGACTGTCATCAGTTATCAGTCACCATTTTACTCACGATGTGTTTTCCTGCATATAAAAAACACCACCTGGACGAGTTAACGAGGTGAAAAACTCCACCAAACTTATCAAAACATGAAAAAGCCTGGATGAAATTTGAAGTAGGTTCGGCTCAAGGAGTACACGTCAAATCAAAAATATTCAGCAGATGCTACTTTGATGACTGAAAGACAACTAAGAGTCTGAATGTGTTTGTTTGTGTCAGAGGTGTGAAGATGGCTTTAGCCAGCGGTCACTGGCTGGAGAAAGAGATGAGGGGAGAAGCTCCGAGTCCCAGGTGAGTCCATCTCCGAGCAAAGTCATCGTTCAGCCAGTTTCTGATACGACCCAGAGCTGGTCAAGAAATACAGATAAACAGTTAACAAAGAGTTTTACAAATATGGCGACATGAAGTGTAACAATGTCAAGGTTTGGTTAAGTTAAAGCTCAATAAAACGACGGCAGAAGGGAAACATCGTGAGGTGAACTCTCTATCTTTCAACCCTAAAGATTAAAGGTATTTGAGATCAGACTTATCCTCCATGTTCTGTTTTTCACCTCCCAGACACGGTCACGCTTTAGCTGTGGCCGGAAACGTCGCCTTTCTTTTCGGAGGAGCCTCCAGGATCAACCAAGAGGTCAGTTTTTATCTCCTCAACCTTCTTTATTCAGAAGCAATAACAAATGACTGAAACATGGAATCTGGGCGCTGATGTGTCTCGTCTTATTTATTCAGGAGGACAGTCGTGTTTACTTCAACGACTTCTACATGCTGACAGGTACCGAGCCCACAGTCCTGATAGATGTCTGTTATTCTACGTTGCAGAAGACGTTTGAATGACCCTGTGGCCTGTGACCGTCTAACACCGAACTAGTTCAGTCTGGACATTTGGACTTTGCAGTTTGATCCAAACCAAAAACTCCCTCAGACCAGACATGTGAGTCTTGGTCCAGCAACAGTTGATGGAAGCGGTTCCATTTGTTTCTAGTGAGGAAACACTTTCTGGAGGGTTTTTGACTTTCAGACTAAAAGCAGGAAGTTCAGTATTTAGTTCAGAACTGAAAAGGAAACAGGAAGAGAAGGAGACCACATTTTTTATTTAAATGTGGCCCAACAGCTGATAGAAATGCCAATATTTCCAGATGTTCTGTATGAGAGGACAAGAGACGGACGCCACGGTTACGAGATAAGGAATCGAAGGCGGTGCTTCACAAAGGTGTGCGATGCCACTGATAAAGACAATACCTCAAGAAGGATAAACGACGGCATCCTGGACACTCGACTACAAGTTAATCAGCACTAGTGATGGAAAAATGCAAACAATCAACACAAAACAAACTAAATCAAAACCTTGGTTTGGAGCGGGTCCATTTTATTAGTTGTTTTTTTTATGTAAACAATGCAGAATCTAAAATGTACACAAACATTTTTAATGCTTCCAACGTGCTTTAAGCCAAGTGTTCACCCAAGATACAGTTTGACTAGAAACACTGACTGAAACCAGACGGTTGAAAGGACCGGGCCGCTTTAAATGAACAAACAACAAAACAAACTGAACAACACGTCATCACTGTTCATAGTCAATAAATGTTTGGCGCTAACTTGCTTTAAATCCCGCTGATTAAACCCCTAAAACTTAAATATGGATAATTTCATCTCAAATCATCACATTTTCAGAACAGTTTCTGCCCGTCGACACACTTTGAGACGATTTTATCAGAACTTTAGGCTGTTTGAACGACATTTCAGGAACTCTACACGAGACATCGTCTACTCTACGACCAGTTGTGATATTAGAGTCTTTCAGTTGTACATGTTTGAACTGGGGGCTGCAAGGTGGCTCAGTGGCTAGCAAGAAGGTCGCCGGTTCGCGTCCCGGTGAGGACACCCAGGATCTCCATGTTCTCCCCGTGCAGCGTGGGTTCTCTCCGGGTTCTCCGGCTTCCTCCCACAGTCCAGAAACATGCTGAGGTTAATTGGTGATTGTAAATTGTCTGTAGGTGTGAATGTGAGTGTGCTTGGTTGTCTGTCTCTAAGTGTAGCCCTGTGATAGACTGGTTACCTGTCCAGGTGAACCTGCCTTCATCCTGAGTCAGCTGGGATAGACTCCAGCCCCCCATGACCCTAGTGAGGATTAAGCGGTGTATAGACGATGGATGGATGTTTGAACTGAATAATAACCTTCAAGCTGACAGGATTGTTTCCTTCTTTCACCCATGATGAGTCTTCTAGCACATCAAAACTCCGACTAGACGTGGTTAGAAACTGATCAGAGGGGGTCTTTAGGCTGCGTTTACGTTGGGCCTTTGACTATGAAGAGTTCGAATTAATATTTTAAAATGTGCAGTTTTGTTTTCTCGGTTCTTTTGTCTGGTTCTTCACGGCTGTGCATGCATTATGTAATAGCTCCGCTGCGACTGAGCGGAATGAATAATTCACCGTGTTGTTGTTGTTGTTGTTTGTAGTTACTCCTGATGACGTGACCTGGGAGGAGATTCCTCAGAGCGGAGACGTTCCCTCGGCCAGAGAAGGACACACTCTCTGGTAAAGCTGCTTCAATTATTCACGGCTGTATTTATATTTCATATTTTGACTCAAATAAACTCGGCCGGCGTTCGCGAGGCTGTAAGCTGCATGAACACAAGAGGTCGTTCTCCAGGTTCTGACTTTGCATCCTGATTCAGGACAGAAACATTTCACCTCAGATTATTTCCAGTTGTGTTGTGTTGGCTTATTTGCATAACGTATGTGACGTGTTGCATGTGTAAAATGCAGCTCAAAGTGCTTTACATAATATTGCATCAAACATTTAACATCACATGATGCATCTTAGATCTGGTAAGTAATGTATTACATAATATTCAAGTACTGCATTACTTATTTATTCCCCGTAGAGATTCTACAAATATTAGATCAGATAAAAAGCTTTTACACATTTTACCTCCATGATGGGTCCAAAAACACCACAAAGTCGTCCTGGTTTCACATCTAATAAACTAAATATAGCCACAATAATAATAATAAAACAAAACTACAGCAATAAAAACAGACGCTAAATCCTCAGATTAATGATGCTCATTGAAAGTTAATGTAATGCAGGTTTATGTTCCCACATGAAGTGAACATGTGGTGAAGTTTAGTTTGTTGCTTCCAGTTTATGAAACACCTGCAGCATC
>NW_007579469.1:101496-109951 GCF_000690725.1 Stegastes partitus | reverse complement strand
TGGAAGAGATGCTTGAAGTCTTCACCAGCTCCTATAAATGTTCTCACACTCTGACTTTCTTTGAGAATCCATTTTGATTCCCATCAAACACGTTTACATCCACGCTGACGGTACACTTATTAGGAATTATTTCCACTGTGCTTCCTTGTCAGCGTGGTCAAAGGGAGCCTGTATCTGTTTGGAGGAACTTCCAGCCCCGAAGCCACCGAATGCCTCCCGGGAGTCTACAGCTTCGATATAGGTGAGGAACACCTTCAGGCTGGTTTCTGCTGCTTCTGGTTGTCCAAACACAGCTGTGACGGTGTTTCCATCTCCGGACAGTGTCTCTGACGTGGGAGTGTTTGGTAACGGGAGGCCCGGCCCTCAGAGCGCTCAGAAACAGCGCCGTGGCCGTTGGAGACAACATCTACGTGTACGGAGGCGTCCTGGAGGGGAGTCCGACCGACGACCTCATGGTCTTCAACACGGGTATGAAATAACAAACACAACGTGACTGCCGTCTTTCTTCACTTCATTTCTACGCAAATCAACTCCTGAAGAATTAAAACCTGCTGACTTTTAGAGATTCTGGGTTCTGACGTTCCCTCGGTTCTGTTTCAGTGTCTCTGACCTGGACGCCGGTGAAAACGAACGGATCGCTGCCTCCCGCGCTGTGAGAAACTTTCATCTCTGAGTCCATAAAAACTGAACATTTAAGATGATTTAGTGATTATTGTGTTTGTTTTTGTGTGTCTTTGTGCAGCTGGGGTCAGAGTTTTGCTCTGGTTGCTGATCAGGTGTTCATGTTTGGAGGTTATGGATCAGGAGGAAACTTCTGCAAAGACGTTTATGTTCTCAGTACCGGTAAACTTTATTCATGTCTGAATATTTATTTATTTATGAAATCTGATAATCTAACACGACAACAGAATCAACCTGGTTCAGCAGTTCACATAAACTGTAAAAAAACAAAAAAAAACAAAACTGATTATAAAACATAATTTCTGAACAATTTCCTGTTGTTTTACAGATTTCCCAGTTTTGTTAAATTACAGATATTAACAGCAAAAAAAAAAAGATGTAATTAGATATTAACTCTAAAATTGCACTTAAAAAGGAAACATAAATAAATCAGTTATTTGCCGTTATTTAAAAGAAAATCAGGTTTATAAGGGATTTTTTTTTAAATGGTAAAAAGAAAAGAAAAAAAATTGTCCTTGATTTGTAAAAAAAAAAAAAAACTAAAAAAAAACTAAAATCCTAGAAAAAAGTATTAGTTTACAGGTTGATTGTAAATAATATTCATATTAAAAATCAGTTTTCTTAACAGATAGTAATTTGTTTCTTTACAGTGTTAGACTATAAAATGATAGTTTTACTGTATTTGAACGTTACAGTATTCACCATTTATTAAACATTTTTTATAGCGCCCCTGATGCCAGATTTTACATGTTTTATTTCTTCAATTTAAAAAATAATAATAATAAGAGAAATAATTTTACAAAGTTGTGCTGATGAAGAATATTGGCATTAAATCAACTTCAATGTGACATTAAACATAAATTAATGGATGCAATTAAAAGAATCAATCAATTTAAACAGAAATAATTTTTTTAAAATCCTCATCATTCCCGACAACCCACCCTAAAAATAAACTCCGTATCTCCACCCACAGAATCTAGAAATGATTGAAATACCAAATATGATAATAAAAAATCATTGAAATTTTTTTTTTTTAAAAATCATTAATTAATTTATAGATGAAAAGAAGGAATATGTCCAGCAGGTTCAGTCATAAACATGTTGACGTAGTACAAGACGAGTCACAATCAACAGACTGCTGATAAACTATTTATTAAGCCTGTCATGAACTCACTAACAGAATGGACACAAATGCTTGACTCAGTAGGTTCAGGCAAAAGACAGGTTTAATGGCAGTCAGGGTTCGGTACACAGGAAATCAGTCCAACAGGGTCGAGATCAAACAGACTGTGACTTCACTTGATTAACGCTGGTACGAGGACTGTGAAGTGCAATGATCTGGTGACGAGACAGTGAGACACACAGGGTAATATACACCAGGTAGTGAGGGTAGATGGGAAACAGGTGTGGGGAGGTAATCAGGGGGCAGGTGAGACAAGACAGGTACAGGAAGTAAAGCTAGAACAGAACACCCAGTGAAATGATTTCAAAATAAAACAGGAAAGATGAGACATAATGTGCAGACATGAACAGAAACTTGACAGACACGACAAAGCCGACCTCTGACCTTTGAGTTTCTCTGGTTTTCCAGAGAACCTGCTGTGGCAGAAGTGGGAAGTCAAAGGAGAATCACCTGCAGCCTGCAGTGGACAAACACTGACCGCACATCACGACAAGGTTCACACACATGATACATGAATTCATTTAAACCTGTAATACATGAATGAACCGGACAGCTGAGATGCAAGATGTAGTTGTGGCCTCCCTACAGGTGAGGACAGCCAACACACAGATAAATATAATCAGAGCTATAATTGGATATATGTATCGTTGAACAATCATTTGTCTGTATGTGTTCAAACAATACGAGCATTTCCAGAAATAGTTTCCCTCATAGAAGCCTTTTTTCACCTCTGTCTAGTTGCACAAATACAACTTCAATTTAGTGAAGGTTTAAGATCAAGTCGATGACTTCCAGTGTTACTATAACAATGATAACGAGTGTGACGGGTCGTGCTCGGTGACTGTGAGGGCAGATCCACACGAAGGGGGAGACAGGAGAAGGTTTTAGTAAAACAGTTTTATTTTACATGAGGGGGAAAAGGGGGTTAACCCGGTGATGGGATCCGGTGCAGGGATGAAAACCGTGGAGGGTGAGGAGTGGAGTCTTCGTGCCGGGGTCCGAGGAAGAGGGTCCCAGGGGTGGTGTACGAGGAGCCGGTGCCCGTGAGTGCCGAGGTCCGTGGGGGTTTTTCCCGGTGCGAGGAGGGAACCGTGAAGAAGGAAACCAGGGTGGTGCGCAGGGGTCCGGTGCTCGTAGGTGGTGCTCTCGTGAGGGGTTCTCCTGATGAAGGTGGTCGTGAAGTCCCGTGGATGAAAAACACTGGAGTGCCTGGAGGAGTGCTGAGTGCTGGAGCCGAGGAGGAACACTGGAAGTAGTCCAAAAACATATACAATTAACCCGAGACTAGAGAATATCAAAATACTAGAGATGCTCAGCTAGCGGCCTGAAAATACCACAAGGTAGGTATCACAATCATCTGGCGTCGATCTTCTGTGAAACGTCAGTATTTAAGCAGAGTGAGGCTGATGAGCCGATGAGCCACAGCTGCCAGCAAACCAGTGTCCCTCCTGATCGGCTCCGCCCAGCCTGCAGCAAACAGACACACAAACACCACAACACAGAGACAGAACAATCCCAAAAACACAACAAATAATTCACAGCCCTCACAACGAGGCTGTGAATGTTGGGAGTAGTTATGGTTAAAAAAAAAACAAATGGTGAAATTTGCTTTGAAATGACATTTTTGAACCCGTCCGTCCGCCCCAACCTCCTCCCTGCATGGACGTTGTGGATTTATAATCACGTCGCCTCACATCTCGTCCTGAACACCACTGGAGGTGCACAAACAACTTCCGGAGACTTTTTTTTTTTATTATTGGAATAAATCCTCACGTATGTTGCGTGTCTGGTTTATTTGAACATTGTTGTTTTGATCAAGCTGCACATCCGTCAGCTCCACCGACGCAGTGCTGGTATTAAAGCAGCAGCTCATTCATAAAGGTTCAGGGTCTTTTTATTTAAAATCTCAATCCTAAAATTACAGCTGATTAAAATATTATTTTTGCCGCAACCACACACAAAAAATTGAGAAGAACTGATCGAGACAAGAGCATAAAAACATCTAAATCCATTTATTATTTTGCAGATAAAACACTGCAATAGATCAAGCGACACTGAATGAGACATCCTTCAGTTTGAGCAGGAGATGTTCTTTTGATTCATTAATCCTTTATGCAGGACATCTACCTGTTTGGAGGCAAAAGCACGGATGAGGACGGCTCGTCGACGTCGTACAACGAAATCCACAAACTCAGCATCGGTGAGTGAGACGCTGCAGATTCACAACTGAAGCTGAGCCATGATTCGTATTTCATGCTTCACGCCGTGTCCTTCCAGCTAAGATGAAGTGGAAGGTTCCTCTGTACGTCGGGATTCCTCCGACCCGTCGCCATGGTCACACCGCCTTCATCCTCCACAGCCACGTCAGCACGCAGCCCAACATTCTCATACGTGTTTGTCCTCGTTTGTGTCTCGTTATCTGAAACGTATTTCGTGTCTGTAGCTGTACGTGTTTGGAGGGAAGAACGAAGAGCAGGATTTTAATGACCTGAAGGTGATGAAGCTCATTAATCCCTCTGAGAGACAACCAGGTAGAGTTCATTCTGTTCCATTACTGGGGTCCGAGCACACCAGTGCCAGGACCCTGTTGTAACTCTTGTGATTCTTCTTCTTATTGTTGTGGTACGCCATCTTTGAACGCATTTTTGAGAGCCTAAACGTGCTCAAAATCGCCACGCACAGCAGGACTGGTGAGAATCAGAAACTATCAGAGACGTGGACATGTCACTGCCAAAATGGCTCCACAGCGCCACCTCGAAAATTTCAATGGAGTCCCATCGGAAGCACGTCTGATCGAGAGCTGCACAACTTGGTCGGCATATAGAGCAGGTCAGGATGAACCAAAGAGTCCCCAGCGCCAAGCCCTAAAATGCAACACAGCTCAACTATGCTCCCTACAATATTTCAACAGAGTCCCATCGCGGCTACTTTTAACCTACAACTACAAAATTCACCACACATATGTAACAACTCATGACGCACAAAAAAGTCCATTAGCGTGTTTCTGTAAACCCAACAGGAAATCCGCCATGTTGGAAAAACGGAGAGCATGCCGGGCCATTTTTGGCCATTTTCAAAATCTATCTCCTCCTACGTCGTACACACCTGAAATTTAGTGAGCACAAACTACAGGACGTAGTGATTAAAAGTTATTAAAATGCTCCGCAAAAGTCTGATGGTTTGGAAATGGTGGCCTGCGCAATTTCGCTCAATGGCCATTTTGTCCATTTTCGCTGTGTTTTTGGCATTCAATGGAGTCCTGTTGGAAGGCCGTTTCACCAACAGCTACAAGATTCGCTGGGCATGTGTAGTAGGTCAGGACGCACAAAAAAGGCAGCTTCAGGGCTTCTTGCGTCTCTACAGGCTTTGCACACATGGATTTTAAACTTTAGTTCATCTCATTCTCCCTGACAGATCCTCTCAAGCTCTGTCAGAATGAACGGGAAGTGTTTTAAACTGTCATCTTCAGGTCTCTGTGTACGTAGGGTCTGTGCTTTAGTTGAAGCCACTCCAGTGTTGTCTTGGCTGTTTACTTTGGCCCTCGGTATGAGATTGCTGCATCACTTAGCAAACTGTCTTCAAGAAACCTCTCTAAAACTGACTGAAACCATGGCATGATGCTGCCACCTCCATGCTTCAGTGTAGGAGTGGTGCTAGCAGGTCATCAGTCGTCTTCCTGTTAATAAAGAGTTGCGACCATCTAAAGTTCTGCAGGGATATTTTCAAAATATGCAATCACTGTTTGAGTTTTGGTCATCGTCCTGACCAAAAACTTTCTTTCTTGCTTCAGGAAGAGTCCCGGTGGTTCTGAATTTCTTCCATGTCGTAATTATTGAGGCCATTGTTCTCCTTGGAGAACTGAAAGCTTTAGAAATGGTCTAACACCCTGTATCGTTCTAAACTATGTACAATCCATTCAACTTCTCATAGATGGACTCGAGTTGAGTTCTAGATGCACCTCGAGGATATTTAAAGAGAACAGGATGCATCAGACCACAACTTGCAGCTACAGAAGAGTCTGAATGCTTTTGTAAATGAGGGAGTAAAGTTTTAAATGTGTAGAAACTTGCATAAAACTGTTTTCAGCATTGCTTTTGGGGGATATTGGGTGTTGATTGAAGGGACAAAATCCTCAAATGCATCGAAAACACAATGAGTTTAAAGTTCTGAGTACTTTCTGGAAACACTTTATCCTCACAATCTGCCCACTTGATTTCCTCTTCTTGTGCACAAGAATAGTTTCACCACAAAGCTATTCACGGTCTTACACTCTGTAGTGTGCATGACGTAGGTGGATGTCAGAAGACTGAAAACAACTGAACCAACTTTATCTCCACAGTCATGAAGGAGATTCTGTCAGAGTTTGGTCTGCAGGGCGTCAGCCACAGGTCAGCAGCTGCTCCACACACCTGGCTTTCCTTTTTTTATATCTGTGTTTGAGCAGTTTCAGACTCTTGTCATGCTCTGCTTGAGTCTCATCTCTCAGTTTTGACGCTCTGGTTTCATTCTGGTTTTGACGGTTAACAGTTTCACTCCCACGAAGGTTCCCAACGTTCGCTATGAGCTCAGCGACTCGGCTCCGTCCAACCAACCGAAGAACACTGCAGCCAACGCACAGGTCAACGCTAAACACACACACACACGTCAGTTTAGTACGGCATTACTGACATTCAAGTTAGTTTCAAATAATGCACAAAAGTGAGGCTGCTGAGTTAAAGGTAGAGAACCATCAGGGGTGAAGCCCCAGTTAGTCTCATATCTTATATTTCCTGCTGCAGGTGTTTGTCCACAGAGACTTCAGTGCAGTCCGAGATCAGGCCATGAAAATGATCCAGACAGCCTTCACTCTGCTGGACCAGGAGTTCCAGAAGCTGGACCGGTACCTGTTCATGTTTACTGACCTTTGGTTCATTTGTTGTACATCTTTACATCTGACCACATGTCTAGGAAAGTGTCGACACCACTGGTAGCAGAGATCTAAAAACATCTACACAACCACCAACCCTGTACCGATGGTTTTAAGGCTAAATGTCTTTCCTCCAGAGAGAAGTCGGAGTTGTCTAAAGCTGCTGCAGCTCTGCAGAGAGACAAGGCAGCTCACGACGCTCACAGAGAACAACAGCAACAGGTTTACTGTCGTCTCAATACACTGATGCTAACATGTTAGCATGAAGAGCACGATCATACCAAACCAAGAAAATGAACAAATTCACAAATAAATACGACGCATGTATGTTTGTTGTTCAGGAGCTGCAGGAGATGCTGGACAGGCATCGCTCTCAGAATGAGGCTTGGCTTCGCGCGAGAGCTGAAGAAAACGATCGAGAGAGGAGGGAGCTCTGCAGACTCCGAGTCAGTGAACACATGCTCATTCATTTTAACCCTCTGAACCCCCAAAACCTGTCGACATGTTCAAAAGGCATGCTGGAATTATACTCTTTACCTGAGCCAGAGCCTGAGTGTCAGATTTTCAACTTCCTGTTTTTTCTTGAACCTGTCCGGTTCCATCGGCAAAAACAACCAAATCTGAGCTTAAAATTTGGATATTTTTACCAAAATCCAGATATTCTATACGTTTTATTTTTAAAAAATCATCCAAAATGAACTAAAATAACAACAAAACAAAGTAAATCTGTGCTCTTTAACACACCTGAGAAGGCAGTAGGGCCTCGGCTGTGACCAAGAGTCACACGACGAAAATTTTAGGTTGAACTGCAGGCAGTGTTTCCACAGAGCAGAGACTGATATGAAATAAATCATGTTTTATACATGGATCCAAAATGGCGTACAGTGGAGCAGGAGGTCAGCAAGTTGTGAAGAGATGCATTCAGAATCCTAGAATGGATGAACAGAGGAGAGAGAAAAATACCGGGTTGGTGGAAGTAAAATACCGACAGGATGTGGAGCCACCATTTCTCAAAGTATTGGTAGCACCAGTGGGCTCTTGGGGGAACGTTGTGCCAATTGAGTCCAGTTCATTGTCGTAAAATGAAAAAGAAATCCAACTTCGGCTTGTGGATTTCGTTCGGCTTTTTTGTGGCATATATTTCTAGATGAGCTGTTTCGATGCAGGTTTGTCTTGCAGTGAAAGAGTTGAACACAGTGAGTGAAAACAGCCAGAACCTGCTGCTCGGGGTTCTGAGGGTTAAAGGAAAAAAGCATTCAGCCTCCTTATTATGTAGCGCTCAGTACATGTGTGTGGTCGCTGAATGTATTATAAGAGATTCAAACATGGCACCTGCTTACCTGAACGAAAAGATTTGAAAGACAAACGAACGGCGGCGCTTATTTGCTGATGACTCGGTGCTGCAGACTTCACATTGGCGTGGATTGATGTTAAATGTGCGATGGTCCATCTGTTTCCTCAGGAGGAGGTGCTGCAGGAGCAGGAGAGGCTGAAGGAGGAGCAGAGCAGCATCCAGAAACGCAGCGAACATCTGCTCTCCATCATGCAGCAGTTCAAGGGAATGTAGATGGTTGGTGTTTACCTCGACTGTCCGCTATGTTTCATCTGAAAGTGGACATCATTAGACTTTTGGAAAAGGAAAACTCTCGAGCAGTTCCTGTGTTTCACTCAATAAACGTATATTT